>NW_026918999.1:0-15308 GCF_032062105.1 Saccostrea cuccullata | reverse complement strand
TTGTCGAAGGAACAGTTACTACCTATTTTAACCGCTTAGGTTTAACGCGGTGCCGCTAACGATAATCAAACCTGGGCCTCCCCACCACGAAGGGAAGGCTCTACAACTAGGCTACAGTTACTGGTTCCTTGACAGGAAGAGAGAAAATAGAAATGTACAAACTAAATTCTTTTTTATCAAATATTTTAATACATAAAAGTTTATTATTGAATTGAATATAACAACTGGTTTATTAACACATTGTTTAATACTTTGTGCTCATTAAATACGTATCAAGCTCTGCAGAATTTTTGTGACGTCACAGTAAACATTTTCCGTATTAATTAGGCCCCGCTCCCTTTTTCAAGCCCTAATAATGTTGTGTGTTAATACTGATGCAGAAATATCGCCCGTTTAATTATTCAGCTTTTAAATGTTAATGTATACTTTGAAACGGTGTTTTAATGTTGCACAGAATTCGAATGTTTGAAATGCAGGCGTTTCGATCAATTTGTTTGTTTGTTTGTTAGTTTTTTGTTTGTTTGGGACAAACTGGGGCAGCTTAGGGACCAGTTAACATATATATTATTCAAAAAGAATTTTGACACAGAAAGAGTAAGCCTCCCCATTACAATCAATTAGTCGATCCTGTCTCCTACCAATCGTATAAGCAGTACTACCCAAACACGGTTGAGTCGTACATTTCTGGGATATCTTATTTCCGGTAACGTCAAAACCTTCCTGATTCAACACAATCATTCTTACTCAGAACAACCCTGGTAAGGCTTGGGCAGAAAAAAAATGTCCACATTGACGAACGTAAACCAGTCACTTTCACACTTTTGTCCAGTATCCTTAAGTTGCTGCCTACAATAGGCAAATCTCATTATGAATCTGTGCTGTTCTCAGCCATATTCACAACAGCATTTTTTGGTTATTTTAGAATGAGGGACCTGGTTCAAAATTCAGCACATGACCCTGGTCACACTTTTCAAGCCGGGGATGTAATTTATCACAAACAGAACAATCAAGTCCTCATTGTCCTTAAATACTCCAAAACTGATCAAAAGGGGAGGAGGGGGGGGGCAATTTCACTAACAGCCACTTTCCAGGCAGAATTCCCAGTGTGTCTAGTTTTTACCATTTATCGTAAAACCATGCTTAACTTGGGATTCTAGCAGCACTTTCCAAGTATTTTAGGAGGCAAACTTTTCATATGTATAAATCTTATGGTTTGAAATATACAGCTTATTGTTGTTCTGTTGCATTATTTTTGTCACAAATGACAGAGGAAAGGCCAACTGGAATATATATATAGCTGACTGTCATCAAAAGATAATATAATCGATGAAAATGAATTAGCCTATGTATTTTTAGTAACTGAACTCTACGATATTTGCTTTTAAACTCCATTTTACGTATCTTTGTAGATGTCGTCAAAGCCAAATTCTCTTTACATGACATAATCTGTTCCCAAGTAACTTGATGTACACATTTGATGTCATCGATGGTAGATTGTAATCAACATGACAGATACAGCATAAAAAATATATATATATATATTTTTAATTTTTGTTAATGTTTACACTTTTCTATTCATGTTCTGGAGTTAAATTACATCTCTAAATACGAATCTTACTAAAACTAGCATTCTAAAATTGACGTCATCTCGACTAATGTGACGTCATAATGTAGCCCTGATTAAGTCAAGGTAGAAAATTTTGTATGCTTCCTTATTAATCCTGCGTAGAAATCTGAAGTAGGTCCAAAATGGCGGATGTCTCTGTAAACTCCGTTACTTAGCAAGAAAGGGGTTTAATGAGACAGTACAGCGTTTGCTTGAACGAAACTAATGTGATTTAACCACTTAAGGTAAAATCCATTTATCAAAGTGCCATTAAGCTATTTAGTACTGCGGTTGTCGGAGGTATCATTCCTGTTCTGGACTTGTATATAGTGCCATCTTGTTCTCAGGGTTTTGGGGTTATTAGTGAGCCCAAGCACCAAAACCTGTGACGTCGAGCGCAAAAAATCAAGTTTCTGCAAAATTTCAACGAGGTAAGACGTGTTTCCAGCATTGGATTCTTTTTCCTGAGCTCAACTGCTTTTGGCGAAATTTCTTTATTGTCTTGCGAAGCATTGTATATCCTGTTCGCTACCTGTTAAAAATTTTGAACACGATTATTGCATTGATCGTATTATTATCAGATTTCAATTAGCGCCAAGGCCTACATTCAATTTCTTCTCTTGCTTCCGTTCGCCTAGCTACACGTGGTCTTAGATACATAGGCATAAATTCCACTAATTGTTTCCATAATCCGATTTTTTTTTTGTCAGAGTTTAATGTTTTGTTTTTGTATGTATTTCATAACGAGCATCATTATCATAACGCCAACGACAATGCCAAAAACGGTCACTTTTCAGGCAGTATTCCCAGTGCGTCTAGTTTTATTATTTATGCACTTAAGACCTAGCATCCATTCAGCATTTTGTTTGCCACATCTCAGGTAGTCCAGGGACAAGGTATCAGGTATCATATGTTTTCAATATGGCCTAAAAAAAAATTGGGGTTCAGCAAGCAAACTTATAAAACACACTCCTTCCGCATAGGCGCAGCTTCAACGGCCTGGGCCAATGGAGTCATTGAAAAAGACATTGGCAGTAGGGGTAGAGGGAAATCTCAGTGTCCGTACAAGAACATTAGGATTTAACATGTTAATAACTATTGCTTCATACATCTCGTTATTTTTCATTTGTCAAATCTTTGTAGGGGTAAAGAGAATATGGATCATTGTGTCTTCCATTTTCTAATATGCATTTTATTATGTATTTTATAGTGATGTGCCAGAGCCATACAGTGAGTTATTGACCTACTCTATAATAGTATATATGTTTATATCGGGCTGCTTTTGAACCAAATGAGATAAAATGTTTCATTATAATTGTGATATTCCAACTGGTTAACAATAAACATGTCATTGATGAATTAATAAATTACATACAACAGTACAATACTGAAAAAGATTTTTTTTAATCTTCATAGAATAATTAGAATACATCAATTGTAAATAAATAAAATGCAATAGTTACATTTTTTTTGCATGGACCTCAAATAAATACCCTAGAAGATTGAACCTTCTGTTGGACCTATGTCTAAATTTTTTGTGGGATACTCTAAAAGTTGTGTTTACCAGTCTCTTCATAATTATGTGTCAGAACAAAACACAAAGTCTTTGTGTTCTGTTCTGACACATATGTGGAGACTTGTAATCAAAGTTAGTTAAAATAAAAATAAATTTAAATTACTTACTCAAAATTTAGTAAACCTTCAAATAGATGTCACTAAGCAAAGAAAAAAAAAACATTCGATTCACCTGGCTGCGTTACGTAGAACCTGAAATGAGAATGAAATCCGAATTTACTATGAAAAGATTTCGTTGCAAGTTGAATTATCAATAAAAATGTGCATTATAAACACAAAATATGACAAACATGTAACAAAGCATACATATTTACCATTGTTTCAAGGAATTAGATCATAATCAGCAAAAAGGAAAGTATGTAACAAACCATAGAAAGCAGCTCTTGCTGATTCATATTTTTTTCTGTAACAGGAAGTGCGAGTAGAACCTGTTCACACCTATTTAAAAAGTATACTGGGTCTTTGCCGGTGGGCCAGGGGCGCCGTATGTTTATCACACCTTTCAAATTCCTTAGCACTGAATATATGTATGACACACTCAACTGATACCAAGGGAAATTCATCTGGAAGGTTTCACAACAACAATGATTATAAACTTATATGTACTTTGTTATTTTATTTATCCTTTTTCAGACACAAATAAGCATGTATCCCGTAGATTAATATTTTTAAAAACATAGCATAAAATAGATCATAAACACGATTTGTAAACAATTTGAATTTCTGTTGCGTTAATTGTGTCTTTTGTGTTCATTTGATAAATAATTTTAGTACCAAAAATCATTTCCGCTGTACTCAATGTTTATATACTCAATAACCATGACAAAAACAGCTTAGGGGTTTTGCAGGGTTTAATGGGGCTCAAGAATACACATACATTTATATTCTTACCGAGTAACCAGGTATTCGATCGGAAAAACGTCCGAGTAACCGAGTATCAAATATTGACCAAGTTGACATCCATATTTATTACATGTAGTAATTATAACCAATCAAACTATTCAGTTGTCGAGAAAGCAAGGAATTTCAAGTCTGTGACGTAATATTATAAGCAATATAAATTGATGTCAAAACATTTCGTCAAGTGATGTCAAAATCATGCGTTAGGGGTCGCATGGGGTTTTCATTGCGCAATATTTCCAGAATCATAGTACAAGGAAGCGTGGTTACTGTTTTTAGGAAACTTTTTTCACCAAATTAAGAAAATTAAACAAAATTTATTAATTACAAATGTTTACGGACAGATAATACAAACAGAAACTGAATGCCTGGATTGGTATATATTTTTTGACCTAATTTCATTTAAATTGATGCCGATAATAGATATCTGACATATAAAGAAATTATATAAACCTTCTGCGACATTCAAAATGCTACCCTTCTGAAATCATCTTTATTATTCTATACAAATATTTTTTTCACTTCAAATTCTATTTTGAGCAATTTTTTGAAGTTAAAAAATAAAAACTACGCGCTGAAACTTATTCATTTCATTCATTAAAACATGACCCAGGTTATTGTTTTTAAAATTTTTGACAAAAGTTTGTTTGTATCATTTGTCTTAAAAATATATATAACTGGTTTTCTAACCGATTTTGCAACTGCTTTATATCTCGAAAAAGGGGAATATTTTGATAAGCAATATTGAACAAAAGATGGTCAGAATAATGTTCTAAACAATATGAATACTTTTAATTTTTGTAAAACGGCCCTATTAAGGACTTGTAGGAGTGGCCCCTAAACATTTCCACTCAGCATATCTCAACAACGAATAGAAATCTCTGAATAAGTGTTGATCAAAAAATCTTCAAAATCACAAGTCCTTTCATTTAATATCAAGAAAATGAGACTGACCCCTCAAATTAGGGGCTCAGAGGGGCCAAAAGCCTTTCTTCTTTAACTTCTAATGATCAATATTTTGTTATACATTACTGAAGCAAAAGTATTCATCTTAACGATTTGCAACAATATGATAATATTTTGATAATATGTTACGTAATTAGGGGTCACAAGGGGCCAGAATGTCACATTTTTGACGCTTTATATCTCGAAAAGGGGGAATATTTTGATAAGCAATATTGAACAAAAGATGGTCAGAATAATGTTCTAAACAATATGCATACTTTTAATTTTTGTAAAACGGCCCCATTAAGGACATATAGGAGTGGACCCTAAATATTTCCACAACGAATAGAAATCTCTGAATAATTGTTGAACAAAAAATCTTCAAAATCACAAGACGTTTCATTTGATATCAAGAAATTGGGGATGACCCCTCACATTAGGGGCTCAGAGGGGCCAAAAGCCTTTCTTCTTTAACTTCTAATGATCAATATTTTGTTATACATTACTAAAAGCAAAAGTATTTATCTTAACGATTTTCAACAATATATGATAATATTTTGATAATATGTTACGTAATTAGGGGTCACAAGGGGCCAGAATGTCACATTTTTTACGCTTTATATCTCGAAAAGGGGGAATATTTTGATAAGCAATATTGAACAAAAGATGGTCAGAATAATGTTCTAAACAATATGCATACTTTGAATTTTTGTAAAAAGGCCCCATTAAGGACATATAGGAGTGGACCCTAAATATTTCCACAACGAATAGAAATCTCTGAATAATTGTTGAACAAAAAATCTTCAAAATCACAAGACGTTTCATTTGATATCAAGAAATTGGGGATGACCCCTCAAATTAGGGGCTCAGAGGGGCCAAAATTCTTTTATCTATAACTCTTATGATCAATATTTTGTTATACATTACTGAGGCAAAAGTATTCATCTTAACGATTTGCAACAATATATGATAATATTTTTATCATATGTTACGTAATTAGGGGTTGCAAGGGACCAAAATGCTATATTTTTTATGCTTTATGTCTCGAAAAGGGGGAGTATTTTCATAAGCCTTATCAAACAAAAGATGTTCAGAATAACGTGATAAAAATGAAAAAAAACTTTAACTTTAATGAGGGAAAACTCAATTTCATTCTCTTTAAACGAATATCTCAGTCAAAATCACATCTCATCTTATCGAGAAATTCAACGGAAGACCTAATCGTTGCTCGCAACGAGATCTCATCTAGTTATTATTATTCCACTTTTCATAGTACAGGTCATATCTCAGCTGTGCGTGGACGAATTTGAACGATTTTTTCAGGGATGATGCATCTTGTCAACATCTCCAGGGGTGTCCCTCACTTTTTTGAAATTTTTCTCTGTTCGCGATTTTTGGGGAAATCTGTATTTTTAAAATGGAATTTTCTCGCAAAAAATTCTCGAGAACGGCAGAAGATATGAAACTGAAACTTGCTGAGGTGATGAAACATCGATTGTAGATGTGATGATCGACCTTCATTTTTCGTCGTTTTGACTTCTGGTCGTAAACGGAAGTGAATTCAAAAAGTCCAAATTTTCAACTTTTTTGTTTTTCAATATTTTTCTTTAGGATTCATAGGGTTGATAGAGTATCTTTCTTGAATTCTAAATATGTTTTCGATATTTCCATGCGTGCATTTGTTGAAAAGATATGACCGATCTTAATTTTGTCACACTGTCGGGGGTTCACATCCCGCTGTGGGCGTTACAAAAATTTTTCTTTCTTTCTGTCTTTTCTCAGTTGCGTGTGACTTTTCTCCCTTCTTTAACATTTATGGAAGAATTTGCCGATTTTTAAAAGCTATATTATAAGATATTTTGTGGAATAACTGTAATACTCATGATTTATGTCGAAAGACTGCTGTAAATAAACGTAAAGAAGAAAATGCACTCTGAAATCTATTTCCATGGATGACGCTGCATAGAACTCTAACGAAAAGTCGGTCGGAAGACCTGCTTGTTGAACCAGCAACAAGAACGCATCTAGTTAGGGTTTTTCTGTCTCCAACAGAAGACCCTTCTATTATTGTATTGTTTCTTTTTCACTTTTATTATTATTATTATTCCACTTTTTCTTTACAATTTTTGTACAGACGATTTCTCAAAAACGATTTGATCTATTTTAATGAAATTTTCATTGATAATGTGTTTTGATCTGAAAATGATCCTTTTTTGTTCAAATCCTGAAAATTCACTTCCGGTCGGAAGTTATCGCCCTTTAATCGATTTTTAGTGACCATTTTGTCGACACAAAAACTCAAAAACGACAAAAGCTAGAATGCTGTCATTTTCAGGGCTAATAGACAACATATTGTAGTTTTGCACATATACATTCGAATCTTCCGGAAGTGCTTAGTATGGGAGCACGGTAGGGGTCGAAATTTAGGACACGAAACATGACTGATTTTTGGAGACATTTTGCATCATATCTTTTAAAGTATAATTATTTTGTTAAAACATACTGAACATAATTTGTGCAGAATGACAAGATCTTTAATATGATATCAAGAAAAACGTGTTGACTTATCACATTAAGGGCCAAAAGGGGCCAAAAGTTTTTTTTCGATAACTCTTTAACAATCAATATTTTGTTATACATTAGTGAAGCAAAAATGTTTATCCTAACAATCTACAACTACATATTTTAATTTTTATGTCGTATGAAACATAATTAAGGGCCACAAGGGACCAGAATGCTCAATCTTTGACGCTTTATATCTCGAAAATGAGAAATATTTTGATAAGTAACATTGAACAAAAGATGTTCAAAATCATGTTCTGAACAATATGCAACCTTTCATTTTTCGCTAAACGTCCCCATTAAGGAATTGAGGGGTTGACCCCTAAATGTTTCTTTTGCAAATAACTCGAAAACAAAAAAGAAGCTCTGAATAGTTGTTGAACAAAAAGTGTTCAAAATCCTAAAAGCTTTAAGATGAAATCAAGAAAAAGGGGCTGGGCGCGCAAATTAGGGGCCAAGAGGGGGCAAAAGTCTTCAATCGATAACTCTTTAGTTGTTAATATTTTGTAATACATTACTGAAGCAAAGATGTTTATCGTAACCATTTACAACTATATATTATGATTTTCATGTCGTATGGTACATAATTATGGGCCAAAAGGGGCCAAAATACTAAATCTTTGATGCTTTATATCTCAAAAGTTGGAAATATTTTGATAAGTAATATTGAACAAAAGATGTTCGAAATCATGTTCTGAACAGTATGCAACCTTTTATTTTTCGCTAAACGTCCCCATTAAAGAGTTGAGGGGTTGGCCCCTAAATGTTTCTTTTGCAAATAACTCGAAAACGAAAAAGAATCTCTAAATAGTTGTTCAACAAAAAGTCATCAAAATCATGAGAGCTTTCAGATGATATGAAGAAAAAGGTATGATTCCTAGAACTAGGGGCTGTGAGGGGCCAACAGCTGATTCTTTAAGTCTTTAATTTTCAATGTCTTTTTACAAATTATGGAAAATCATTATTTTAGAATGAAAATCTCAATCAAAATCTTATCTCATCTTATCAAGAATCGGACGGAAGACCCACCCGTTGCTCGCAACGAGATCGTATCTAGTTATTATTAGGGTCTTCCGTCTTCAGCGGAAGACCCTTCTATTATTCTTCGGTTTCTTTTTTACCTTTTTTTGAGGTCTTCCGTCTCCAACGGAAGACCTTCTTGTTATTCTTCGGTTTCTTTTTCCCTATTATTATTATTAAGGTCTTCCGTTTCCAACGGAAGACCTTATTGTTTTCGTTCGGTTTCTTTTTCCCTATTATTATTCATTTTTTTTCTTACCGATTTTGTGCACGCGAGTTCTCGGGAATGGCTCGACCGATTTTCACCAAACTTTCAGATCTGATAGATATTTATCTGAACCTTGTCGGAAATTTTAGTCGTCGATGACATCACTTCCGGTCATGAGATATGGACGATTTTCTGATTTTTAGAGGGTCGGCTTGTCCTGGAAACTCCTCCGGAACGACTTAAAATATTGTCTCAAGATTTTCAGTGAAAGTAAGGGAAGGTTTTGTGAGTTGCAGGCAGGCGTCCAAATCTTCATAGTGCAAAAGGTGCCGAAGCACGGTAGAGCCCAAAAAATGTCTCGGAAACATCTCAGAAAATTTGACATCTTTTGTTTTATATCTTCGTATCTCTTCATAACTTGTTAAAACATAAAGAAGAAAAGTTGTACAGATTTACAAGACCTTTCATATGAAATCAAGAAGAAGGGGCTGACCCCTCAAATCAGGGGCTCAGAAGGGCCAAAACTCTTTCATTTATATCTCTTTATTGATCAATATTTTGTTATACATTACAAAAGAAAAGATATTCATCTTAACGATTTGCAACAATATATAAAATTTTGATCATATGTTACGTAATTAGGGGTCTAACGGGGCCAGAATGTCATCTTTGACGCTTTATATCTCAAAAAAAGGGAATATTTTGATAAGCAATATTGAACAAAAGATGATCAGAATAATGTTCTTAACAATATGCATACCTTGAATTTTTGTAAAACGTCCCCATTAAGGACGTGTAGGGGTAGCCCCTAAATATTTCCATTCAGCATATCTCCACAACGGAAAGAACTCTCTGAATAAGCAATTTGAACAAAAAGTCTTTGAATTTAAAAGCCCTTTCATTTGATATCAAGAAAAACGGACTGACTCTTCAAAATAAACTTTCAGATCTGATAGATATTTATCTGAACCTTGTCGGAAATTTTAGTCGTCGATGACATCACTTCCGGTCATGAGATATGGACGATTTTCTGATTTTTAGAGGGTCGGCTTGTCCTGGAAACTCCTCCGGAACGACTTAAAATATTGTCTCAAGATTTTCAGTGAAAGTAAGGGAAGGTTTTGTGAGTTGCAGGCAGGCGTCCAAATCTTCATAGTGCAAAAGGTGCCGAAGCACGGTAGAGCCCAAAAAATGTCTCGGAAACATCTCAGAAAATTTGACATCTTTTGTTTTATATCTTCGTATCTCTTCATAACTTGTTAAAACATAAAGAAGAAAAGTTGTACAGATTTACGGGACCTTTCATATGAAATCAAGAAAAAGGGGCTGACCCCTCAAATCAGGGGCTCAGAAGGGCCAAAACTCTTTCATTTATATCTCTTTATTGATCAATATTTTGTTATACATTACAAAAGAAAAGATATTCATCTTAACGATTTGCAACAATATATAAAATTTTGATCATATGTTACGTAATTAGGGGTCTAACGGGGCCAGAATGTCATCTTTGACGCTTTATATCTCAAAAAAAGGGAATATTTTGATAAGCAATATTGAACAAAAGATGATCAGAATAATGTTCTTAACAATATGCATACCTTGAATTTTTGTAAAACGTCCCCATTAAGGACGTGTAGGGGTAGCCCCTAAATATTTCCATTCAGCATATCTCCACAACGGAAAGAAATCTCTGAATAAACGTTGAACAAAAAGTCTTTGAATTTAAAAGCCCTTTCATTTGATATCAAGAAAAAGGGGCTGACTCTTCAAAATAGGGGCTCAGAGGGGCCAAAAGTCTTTCATCTATAACTCTTTAATGATCTATATTTTGTAATACATTACTGATTAAAATGTATTCATCTTAACGAATTGCAATAACATCGTATAAAATTTTAATCACACATTACGAAATAAGGGGTCACAAGAGGCCAGAATATGAAGTGTTTGTCGGTTTAAATCTCGAATAGGAGAAATATTTTGATATACACATGTAAGCAATGTTGAACAAAGGATGGTCAGCATAATGTTCCAAACAATATGCACCGTTTGAATTATTGTGAAATGGCTCCATTAAGGACTTGGATTGGTGGCCCCTAAATATTTTCATGCTAGATATCTCTTTAACGAAAAGAGATCTGTGAATAGGTCTTGAACAAAAAGTGTTCAAAATCACGAGATCTTTCATTTGAAATCAAGAAAAGGGTCTGGCCCCTCAAATTAGAGGCCGAGAGGGGCCAAATCACTTTCATCTATAAGTATTTGAGATTGTTGAATAAATCAAAAGAATTTAATCAAGTGAGAGAAGTCTTGATATCATTATTTTGTAACAAAGATCATAGTCAAAATCATATCTCATCTTATCGAAAAATCGGACTGAAGACCTACTCGTTGCTCGCAACGAGATCTCATCTAGTTATTATTAAGAGCTTCCGTCTCCAACGGAAGACCTTCTTGTTATTCTTCGGTTTCTTTTTCCCTATTAAGGTCTTCCGTTTCCAACGGAAGACCTTATTGTTTTCGTTCTGTTTCTTTTTCTCTATTATTATTATTATTAAGGTCTTCCGTCTCCAACGGAAAACCTTCTTGTTATTCTTCGGTTTCTTTTTCCCTATTATTATTATTCTTACCGATTTTGTGCACGCGATTTCTCGTAAACTACTGGGCCGATTCTCATGAAACTTTAACATCTGATAGGTACTGATCTGAACCTTATTGGAAATTTTTTTCGTTGACATCGTCACTTCTGGTCGTGAGATATGGCCAATTTTCTAATTTTAAAATGCAATTTTGTCTTGATTACTTAGCGAAAACTGCTTAAGATATGAAGTGAAGATTAATTGGAGATAATAGTTCATGATCTATAGCGTTGCAGAATCGCCTTTTCGTGCGTCGTCAGTACTTCCGGTCGATACTGGAAGCGAATTTAAAAAACGCAATTTTTCAACTTTTCT
Source organism: Saccostrea cuccullata (assembly GCF_032062105.1). Classification (NCBI taxonomy): domain Eukaryota; kingdom Metazoa; phylum Mollusca; class Bivalvia; order Ostreida; family Ostreidae; genus Saccostrea; species Saccostrea cuccullata. The sequence goes on along the minus strand of NW_026918999.1, from coordinate 3,541 downwards.
TTTTTGATTTTTTTGTTTTTCATTTGAATAGAGACCCTTTTGCAGAAGCGAAATATGTAATTTGTTTGAAAATCGAAAAAGCGAATCTCGAGATATTTGCATTTGAAAACGCGAAGCGGCGATCCCAATGGCTAAATGGTTAGCGCGTTGGATTGTCACGCGGGCGACCCGGGTTCGATCCCCCAAATGACCAAAAAATTTTATCATTTTTTCTGCTCGAATTTTCGATATTATTTAATTTTAGACCATTTGGAACAATATATTATAAACTTTTAAGCATATATTGCGTAATTAGGTGTCACAAGGGGCCAGAATGTCACATCTTTGACGCTTTATAACTCGAATAGGGGGAATATTTTTATAAGCAATATTGAACAAAAGATGGTCAGAATAATGTTCTAAACAATATGCATACTTTGAATTTTTGTAAAACGGCCCCATTAAGGACTTGTAGGAGTGGCCCTTAAATATTTTCATTTAGCATAGCTCCACAACGAATAGAAATCTCTGAATAAGTGTTGAACAAAAAATCTTCAAAATCACAAGACCTTTCATTTGATATCAAGAAAAAGGGGCTGATCCTTCAAAATAGGGGCTCAGAGGGGCCAAAAGTCTTTTATCTATAATTCTCTTATGATCAATATTTTGTTATACATTACTGAAGCAAAGGTATTCATCTTAACGATTTGCAACAATACATGATACAATTAGGACCATATGTTACATAATTAGGGGTCACAAGGGGCCAGAATGTCACATCTTTGACGCTTTATATCTCGAAAAGGGGGGATATTTTGATAAGCTATATTGAACAAAAGATGGTCAGAATAATGTTCTAAACAATATGCATACTTTGAATTTTTGTAAACCGGCCCCATTAAGGACTTGTAGGAGTGTTCCTTAAATATTTTCATTTAGCATAGCTCCTCAACGAATAGAAATCTCTGAATAAGTGTTGAACAAAAAATCTTCAAAATCTTAAAACCTTTCATTTGATATCAAGAAAAAGGGGCTGACCCCTCAAATTAGGGGCTCAGAGGGGCCAAAAGTCTTTTCTCTATAATTCTCTTATGATCAATATTTTGTTATAAATTACTGAAGCAAAAGTATTCATCTTAACGATTTGCAACAATAAATGATACTATTTTGATAATATGTTACGTAATTAGGGGTCACAAGGGGCCAGAATGTCAAATCTTTGACGCTTTATATCTCGAAAAGGGGGGATATTTTGATAAGCAATATTGAATGAAAGATGGTCAGAGTGATGTTCTAAACAATATGCATACTTTGAATTTTTGTAAAACGGCCCCATTAAGGACTTGTAGGAGTGGCCCCTAAATATTTCCATTGAGCATATCATCACAACGAATAGAAAACTCATAATAATTGTTGAACAAAAAATCTTCAAAATCACAAGACCTTTCATTTAATATCAAGAAAAAGGGGCTGGCCCCTCAAATTAGGGGCTCAGAGGGGCCAATATTCTTTTATCTATAACTCTCTAGTGATCAATATTTTGTTATACATTACTGGGACAAAAGTATTCATCTTAACGATTTGCAACAATATATGATAATATTTTATCATATGTTACGTAATTAGGGGTCAAAAGGGACCAAAATGCTATATTTTTTATGCTTAATATCTCAAAAAGGGGGAGTATTTTCATAAGCCTGATCAAACAAAAGATGTTCAGAATATCGTGATAAAAATGAGAAACTTTAACTTTAACTAGGAAAAACTCAATGTCATTTTCTTTAAACAAATATCTCAGTCAAAATCACATCTCGTCTTATCGAGAAGTTCAACGGAAGACCTACTCGTTGCTCGCAACGAGATCTCATCTAGTTATTATTAAGGTCTTCCGTTTCCAACGGAAGACCTTATTGTTTTCGTTCTGTTTCTTTTTCCCTCTTCTTCTTATTATTTTTCTATATTCTTACCGATTTTGTGCAAGCGAGTTCTCGGAAACGGCTCGAGGGATTTTCATGAAACTTTAAGATCTAATAGATATTGGTCTGAACCTTATTGGGAATTTTTTGTATTGAGATCGTCACTTCCGGTCGTGAGATATGGACGATTTTTCTGATTTTCAGAGGGTCTGCTTGTCCAGGTAACTCCACCTAAACGACTTAAGATATGGAGTTGAGATTTTCAGTGTAGATAGAGGATGGATTGTAGAAGAGCCATTTTGAGCCTATATCTTTTCAGCCCAAAAGGCACCGAAGTTAGCCTGGGTTTAAAAAATGACTCAAAAATATCTCACAAAATTTAACAATTTTTCTTTTATATCTCCTTATCTGTAAACATTTTGTTAAGACATACAGAAGAAAAGTTATTCAAAGATGCAAGATCTCTCATTTGATATGAAGAAAAAGGGGCTGCCTTCTCTAATTAGGGGCCTAGAGGGGCCAAGAGACTTCCATCTATTACTCGTTCACTATCAATGTTTTGTTATAAATTACCGAAGCAAAAATGTTTATCTAAACAATTTTTAACAATATATTATAAAATTTTGATCATATGTTACGTAATTAGGGGTCACAAGGGGCAAGAATGTTAAATCTTTGAGATTTATTTCTCGAAAAGAGCGAATATTTTGATAAGCAATATTGAACAAAAGATGGTCAGATAATGTTTTGGACAATATTCATACTTCAAATTTTGCAAAACAGCCCTATTAAGGAGGGGTAGTCCTTAAATATTTCAATTCAGAATATCTCTACAGCGAAAATAATTCTCTGAATAAGTATCGAACAAAAAGTCTTTGAATTCACAAGACCTTCCATTTGAAATCAAGAAAAAGGGACTGACTCCTCAAATTAAGGGCCCAGAGGGGCCAAAAGTCTTTTATCTTTAGCTCGTTAACGATCAATATTTTGTAATACATTACTGAAGAAAAAATGCTTATCTTGACGATTTGCAACTATATATTATAAAATTTTGATAATATTTTACGTAAATAGGGGTCACAAGGGGCCAAAATGCGAAATCTTTGACTGTTTATATCTCAAAAGGGGGGAATATTATGATAAGCAATATTGAATAAAGGATGGTCAGAATAATGTTTCAAACAATATGCATCGTTTGGGTTTTTAAAAAACGGTCCATTAAGGACTTGCATAGGTGGCCCCTAAATATTTCCATTCAAGATATCTTTTCAACGAAAAGAAATATGTGAATAGGTGTTGAACAAAAAATCTTCAAAATCACGAGACCTTTCATTTGAAATCAAGAAAAAAGGGCTGGCCCCCTCAAACAAGGGACCGAGGGGGGCCAAATCACTTTCATCTATAAGTATTTGATATTGTTAAATAAATCAAAACAATTCAATCAAGTGAGAGAAGTCTTAATATCATTATTTTGTTACAAAGATCGTAATCAAAATCATATCTTATCTTATCGAAACATCGGACGGAAGACCTACTCGTTGCTCGCAACGAGATCTCATCTACTTATTATTATAATTTTTCTTACCGATTTTGTGCACGCGATTTCTCGTAAACTTCTGGACCGATTCTCATGAAACTTTGACATC
>NW_026918998.1:0-15082 GCF_032062105.1 Saccostrea cuccullata | reverse complement strand
TGTCAATAATTTCTTTTAGCAATTGTTCATATGTGCTCTTGTGCATCGAATCAACTGAGAGATATAAAATTGATTGCTGAATTTGGTGATGAAGGTATATTGCTGCCACAGGCATTTGGATCGCTTAAAAAAATTGTGTGTAATTTTTTTTTTTTCAACACCTCAATTCTTTTTCCTAAGCGATCTAAAGGCCTGTGATTGCTGCATAAGAAAGGGAAACAGTTAACTTCATTTTTAGTAAAATATCTAAGTATGAAACAGGTGTGTCAGACTCTGCGGCATCTTTTTTCAAGCTCATTGGAATATATCGTTTCGACATAAAAGTGATAATACGTTTTCGATATTTCTAAATGTCCCACTGAATTCCACAGCAAGTGTTTTCTTCTTTTCAGGTATACTAGTAAGTGTTTGGAAAATTCTGCTTCATATTTAAACAAAAAAAAGTTTTCTAACAACGGGGCTGTCAATGATATCAAAAGTCTAGATTTTAATTTATCGAATGGTTGTATAATGCATACGTACACTCCTTATTATACCCTCCGCTTTCATATCCCCGCTTGAAATGCAAAGGGACATGCATATAGTGATGAGGATGTCCGTTCTTCCATCCGTTATGCTTTTAGGGTACCCATCTCTTATCCCCAAACCCTCTTATACATGTACAACAGGATGAAATTTAATGTGACTTCCACAGAATCTTAGTTACACGGTGTCACTGTGAACCATATCGGGTTTACCAAAGCAAAACATAGACACTGCCATCCCTTCTATAATATTGAGGGGTACGCATCTCTTATCTGCAACTCCTCCTAAAACGCTGAATAAATTTAATGATACTTTCACAGATTCTTCATTACATACTTGCCATTGTGTACCTCCTGTTTTACTTTTTAATCTGACGCTTATTTCGGGTCTCCTATAGCAAAACATGGACTTCACATCGCCATTATAAATCATACGAGAGGCTGTGGTATATTATTTTGTGATCTCAATGCTCACAGTATACCAAGTGTTCATTGTTATATTGTTTGCTTAAGAATTACCCTACAAAACTCTCAATTCAACTCTCCTTGAACCTAAGCAAGAAGCGAACACGTCTTTTAATTAAATTCTTGAAACTCTGTAAAACCTTGATTAATTCTTAACTATCTGTATCGCCCTTTTTGGAGCTGGTAGGCTATGTGGTATTGTCATGTTGGAGACAAGGATGTCTCCGGCAGTAGAGTCCTCCGTCTCCAGAGGCCGTAGCCTCAGTTCCGCCTGTAATTGACAACAGAATTTATTTGTTTTGGCGACACTTGTAACCTACAGTGTTTATTGAGTCGATGATTTAGCCTTTAAGTGAGGGGTTATAAATTCAAGTACAGATTGAACATTTATTGGTATGTAGGCGTACATGGTATCAATAAAGAGTGCAATTATCAACGAGTTACCATATGCATTGTATGCTATATCTTTTAGATGCTTTTTTTTACTCTCAGGCCATACAGTTGATTATGAGGTACATAAACCACAGGCATTTGTTTCGGTAATAATTTTTTCTTCAATTCGACTTTTAGATATATCGACGACGTACATGTATTGTCAATTAGCATTAATTAGTAAATTCCATTCTTATGTCGATTCAATGTATCCTGGTGAGCTTAAGATAAGAGATACCATAGAGTCTGATACATTTGTTTCATATTTGGATATTTTACTTGAAAAATATGTTAATAGCAATCTAACAACCAAGATTTATGATAAACGTAATGACTTTAACTTTTTTATCGTCAACTTCCCTTACTTATGCAGCAATATACCTTCATCACCTGCATACGGAGCTTATATATCTCAGTTGATTCGATACGCAAGAGTATGCTCTACGTACGAACAATTTCTAAAACGAGGTAAATTATTGACAAACAAGTTGATGAAACAAGAATTTCAGCAGTCTCGTTTAAAGTTATCATTTCGTAAGTTCTATGGTCGATACAATGACCTTGACAGCGGATACAATTTTTCATTGAGTCAAATGCTGACTGACGATTTTCACACCATTCGTTAGTCCATTATTTATACACTGAATTGACGACGGATTTTTTCCGTTATTACCCGATCATGACAAGGAGCACATGGCGGGTGATGCTCATTCCTCCATGGCACCTGATCCCATCTCCGATGATTTGGAGGTTCGTGTTTGCTCTGCTCCTATTTAGTATTGTTTCATGGACCTTCGATCTGGAATACTGTTCGTTATCTCCATATGTTTCATTCCATAGTACAATAATAGCACTATTTATTATTATTATACTAATGACTTAAAAATTTATTGTCGAAACAAGTGTCTGTGACACGAACGTATTTTGAAATAATATAAAAATGCATTGTCTATTGTGTGGAATGGTAGGGCATTCTCGTCCAAGCCGTTCTGTAATATAAACATTTAGATTAAAGTCAGTATTGTAAAAATTGATTTCACAATGTTTCTTCATCAGTAAATTCTAACTATACAAAAACTTTCATATGCACATGAGTTCAAAATATCTCTTACACATTTCAACCAAAGATGCATAAATGAATCTTCAGAAAATGCGATACGTCACTTCGAAACAATATTATACCTCAATAGTTTTTATCACAAATTTCAACTGCAAAATTTGCTTTGGGACTTCCAAGTCTTGTCTAGATATATACATATGTATTTTTAATTGACCACAATAAGAGAAAAAATATTCAGTGATCTTGATTGTCAGACGTGATATAAAACTAACATCAGCATTACCAGTATATAAAAACGAAGTATCAATCGTATTCTGGATTTCAACCAATTCCTGAACACTCCCTTTCAATACCCTTACAAAAGTAAAATTATTGCAGCAATATTGCTGCTATATTGCGGCAACATTGCAGCAACACATTTTTGTCACCAGAAACAAGCTTTTTGGGTTAGTGAAATATCACCGCTAGCGGCAACAACTTCTGGTGACATTCTGGCAATACTGCCAGAAAAAAAAACTTTCTGGCAATATTGCCAGAATGTCGCCAGAAGATCTAGGATTACCCATTAGGCATTTGTGAACATGCTCAGTCATTTTCTTCCTCTTTTTGCTAGCGCTCTCGAGCGCTAGCAACTACGTTAGTCCAAAGTCCCTGAATACGCATGCTCGGCTTCATGGTGGTGCATTCTGGGAATACTGTGAAAACTACTATAGATAGACCGTACAATAACAATTTCGTTGTATCATTAAATAATTATGTTTATTTATTGTGTAGCTTACATTTTAAAGATAATTATGCAATTATTATAAAAGACGACTCAAAGGACCAAGCTACTTCACAACTTCACATTCGGAACTCTCTGGATTTCTTTTAAAAACATACACTTTGAGTTATTTCTATATACCTTTTAAGTCCCCTGTATTTTCTTTGCTACATTGCCACGAAATTTCACCTTAAAACAGTTCATACAATGCCTCAATCGGCATCTTCACCATATTTTATAGATCCCTCTCTCTCTCCAGCAAAGGTCATAAATGTTCCGTTGCGCCAAAACTCCAATAGGTAAACACCCCCCCCCCCTCCCTCGTTTCTTTACCTATAAAGTCCTATATGTGTATAAAATAAAAAACTCTGTTTTCATGGTATATATATCAGACTTGGTAAGTCTAAACCATATTCTTTTTTAGATGAATGATTCTATGGAGATAAAATAGGAAAAATTATATGTATTTCAACTGGTGCTTGTGATGCATGTGTACTATACTTGTATGTCTAATATATATCATACCATTGTGGAAAAGATGAATGCATGTTATCAATTAATTAATGCATGAACATATATAATTAATTTATTCATAAATTTGAATACCTGCAAGAAAATAATGATATGTTGGAAATTACAAACAAGCTATATAATAGTATATATTATACATTAATTATACTGATTGGCATTGGGGAATATGTGATGGGCAGCTAATTAAGGTTATTTGAAAAATAATGCAGTGTTGCTGGACATTTTCACAGTGGCATATTAATATTTTTCATATACACATTTTTTATGTGCCCGGATTGATAGATTGGGGGCGCATATTGTTTTTGTCCTGTCTGTTTGTAAACTTTAACCTTTGCCATAAGCGATAACTTTTGAACCAAATTGAGAGATAGGACTTCATATTTGGTATGCATACTCCACTTATTAAGTCCATTCAAATGACACCAAGGTCAATGACCTTGTGACCTTGACTGTGACCTATATGCTAAAAATAGTTTTTTTATTGAATATTCGCCATAATTTAAAAACCATGAGAAAAAATAGAGACTTATATATTTTAAGTATGCATACTCAACTAATTTAGGTCTTTAATTAAAATGACACCAATGTCTTTGACAAGTAAACTTGGCTGGGACCCATATGTTTAAAATAGATTTTTTGAACCTTTGACATACTTTTGATCCCTGAAAGAAGCAACCTCATATTTGGTATGCATTCTCCACTAATTATGCTCTTTCAAATGACACCAAGGTCAATGACCATGTGACCTCTACTGTGATCTATATGCTAAAAATAGCTTTTTTAAACCTCCACCAAAAATTTTGAACCATAAGAGATAGAGACTTCATATTTAGTATGCATATTCCACCAATTAAGTTCTTTCAAATGACACCAAGATCAATGACCTTAATTGTGACCTTGACTGTGATCTATATGCTAAAAATGGTTTTTCAAACTTGTTGCCGCTTGGGGCATAGTGTTTCAGAAACACATCTTTTTCAACAAATTTTTTCTATCTTTTCAAAGAATAGTACCAAATCCCCGGATGAGCACATGGCGTTGTTTGTGGCACAATGTAGAGTCGAGTACTGAATAGGTCGGCATTACCTGATTGGCTGAAATGAGGTATGTAATGTTTTTCATTTTAAAGTAAAAATATTAATATTTGAAATAAATGATGGAATGTAGGAATATTACAGAGAATATAGAAATACCAGGGGAGATTGTAGGAGTGGGGGTTGATTTTTTTTGCAGAGCGTTATTTACTGCCGATACCTATAAGTTTTAAAGAACTGCAATTTTGACCTATAAACGCCATGGGACCCTATATTTTTTCCGGGATTTTTTATAAGCGCTTGGATTAAAGTTTCAAACGATGCCAAGGAATTATCTGAAATTAAATTAGTATAGTAGTGAGAGGACAAAATGTTTGTATAGAGTTCTATGGGAAAATAATTGGTACTCTTTTCCCTATAGAGACCCAAATTTTTAAAATGTTAAGTGAATTTAAAGTCATGAAAAGTGATTTTTTGCTCTTAATCCGAATATTGATGACACACTGAGAGGTAAATAGCAAAAAAAATGGAATTGTTTTTCATGTGTTGAGATTTTGGAGGAATTCTGTTCTCGGTAAGGGGGGGGGGGGGGGGGGGGGTAGTGAGTAGAATGTAGATATTAGTATAGCGTGGTGCATTTGATATTGTCCGAGGAGGGGAGTAAGTTAATAAAGTGCATCAGATTGCTCTTATGATGAATATTTATGTGTAAGTAAGTTTGTATAAATATATGCATGTACATTAATATTATATGTATTTACATGTGTGTATTTATGTGTTGTGTTCTATATATATGTACATGTATGGCATTGTAGGGGCTGTGACCTGGTGTTCATTTCATTTCATTTCTTTAACGGTTGCATACGGTATCTTTTCAAATAGTTCTGGTGAACCTAAAAAGGGCATTCTATAGTGGTCATGTCAAAGTTGCACACTTTTCTCTCTTGACATCTTATGGCTGGTAGTGCGTGTGATTCTCTGGATTGCTTTACTTGGACTGCAGGGTACTGAATTTGTAGTGAAGTTGTTTCTTTGGTGTAGCTACACTTAGGTCTGTATTTTTCCTTTCTTGCTGCTTGTTTTTTCATCAGCGTAGCCCTCGGCAACTCATTTTTTACTGCTTTCCAGTTTTTGTAATTAGAGTTACTTCCCTTAGACTTACAAACCAGGCATGTAGAATTTCAACATCATAAAATCTTTATTGTAGAGAACCTAGACTTCTGATTTTTTCCAGGAATTATTGGAATGACTTAAAAATGCATGTATAAGATTAGGCCTTTTTGTATTTACATGTAATTACATGTAATATTGTGTAACATGTACCCCACCCTTTGGGGGTACATTTTTAAAACAATAAACAATGTAGAAGGTGTGTAATTTTTTTATTTTCTAGAAAACCTGAAAAATATTGCTGTTAAATAAATGCTTAAGATGTGATTTGACTAATTTTTCTGATTTATTTTGTTTTTAGCACTGTAGAGGACTTTCATCTTTCAGCTTCCTCGGCCCCGGGAGAGTTGGGTACCTGCTCAGCGGGGGCATTTTCTCTATACAAGAAGAAGACGGAGACTCGCTACCCACCCGATATATTTTGTCGGACAGTTTTCTGTACATAGCAGGTAAATTTTCCACTTTTTAACTTTCCAGCCTCTTATTATGTTGTGCATTTTGGGGTTTAAAGTCAAAATTATTGCATTTCTTATTTTTGAAAAATTGATCTAAATTCCCCTTTTCTATGCATAAAACTCCATCCTGTAGATTAAGATTGTACTGTATAAGACTGTAGATACTGAACTTTCATTTATTATCAAAAGGATTGATTTTCTCTCATTTAAATTTATTGTAAACAAATATAATAGGGGGCACCTGCTATTTCTCTAAGTGTCTTTCACTGGGGGGTGGTGATACTTTTTTGCACATACTTAAGCAACATGAGGGGTTAGATAAGAATCAATTAGTATATCAGAGTCTCAAATAATTTACTTTTCATAAGCATAAAAAAAATTCTGAATTAGTCTTTTTAAAGCCTTTCAATTTTGCTTAATTAGCTATATTTTATCAAATTTTGGAGCCTTTTTTAAATTCTGGGTAGAATCCACCCTTATGAAAAAAATGACACAAATGTGACTTTATATCATTTTATTGACAATAAAAAACAAAATCATGCAATTTATAAATGTTTTATTCATTACAGTCACAACTGTATCCAGGTCACATCAAAGGAATGACAGTTTCTCACTCCCTGGAATTCTACTTAATGGAGGGAGGTGTCATTAATTAAGATTGTCACAGCTTCCAAGACACTGAAGTGACAGGCCTAAAATTTTATACATATTCATTGGTAAGTATAAAGTCTTTGAAAATTACAAAATTGACTAATTCTGGGAGAGGTAAATATGTAAGTATAGGAATGAGAGTACCAAATCCCCGGATGAGCACATGGCGTTGTTTGTGGCACAATGTAGAGTCGAGTACTGAATAGGTCGGCATTACCTGATTGGCTGAAATGAGGTATGTAATGTTTTTCATTTTAAAGTAAAAATATTAATATTTGAAATAAATGATGGAATGTAGGAATATTACAGAGAATATAGAAATACCAGGGGAGATTGTAGGAGTGGGGGTTGATTTTTTTTGCAGAGCGTTATTTACTGCCGATACCTATAAGTTTTAAAGAACTGCAATTTTGACCTATAAACGCCATGGGACCATAAATTTTTTCCGGGATTTTTTATAAGCGCTTGGATTAAAGTTTCAAACGATGCCAAGGAATTATCTGAAATTAAATTAGTATAGTAGTGAGAGGACAAAATGTTTGTATAGAGTTCTATGGGAAAATAATTGGTACTCTTTTCCCTATAGAGACCCAAATTTTTAAAATGTTAAGTGAATTTAAAGTCATGAAAAGTGATTTTTTGCTCTTAATCCGAATATTGATGACACACTGAGAGGTAAATAGCAAAAAAAATGGAATTGTTTTTCATGTGTTGAGATTTTGGAGGAATTCTGTTCTCGGTAAGGGGGGGGGGGGGGGGGGTAGTGAGTAGAATGTAGATATTAGTATAGCGTGGTGCATTTGATATTGTCCGAGGAGGGGAGTAAGTTAATAAAGTGCATCAGATTGCTCTTATGATGAATATTTATGTGTAAGTAAGTTTGTATAAATATATGCATGTACATTAATATTATATGTATTTACATGTGTGTATTTATGTGTTGTGTTCTATATATATGTACATGTATGGCATTGTAGGGGCTGTGACCTGGTGTTCATTTCATTTCATTTCTTTAACGGTTGCATACGGTATCTTTTCAAATAGTTCTGGTGAACCTAAAAAGGGCATTCTATAGTGGTCATGTCAAAGTTGCACACTTTTCTCTCTTGACATCTTATGGCTGGTAGTGCGTGTGATTCTCTGGATTGCTTTACTTGGACTGCAGGGTACTGAATTTGTAGTGAAGTTGTTTCTTTGGTGTAGCTACACTTAGGTCTGTATTTTTCCTTTCTTGCTGCTTGTTTTTTTCATCAGCGTAGCCCTCGGCAACTCATTTTTTACTGCTTTCCAGTTTTTGTAATTAGAGTTACTTCCCTTAGACTTACAAACCAGGCATGTAGAATTTCAACATCATAAAATCTTTATTGTAGAGAACCTAGACTTCTGATTTTTTCCAGGAATTATTGGAATGACTTAAAAATGCATGTATAAGATTAGGCCTTTTTGTATTTACATGTAATTACATGTACATGTAATATTGTGTAACATGTACCCCACCCTTTGGGGGTACATTTTTAAAACAATAAACAATGTAGAAGGTGTGTAATTTTTTTATTTTCTAGAAAACCTGAAAAATATTGCTGTTAAATAAATGCTTAAGATGTGATTTGACTAATTTTTCTGATTTATTTTGTTTTTAGCACTGTAGAGGACTTTCATCTTTCAGCTTCCTCGGCCCCGGGAGAGTTGGGTACCTGCTCAGCGGGGGCATTTTCTCTATACAAGAAGAAGACGGAGACTCGCTACCCACCCGATATATTTTGTCGGACAGTTTTCTGTACATAGCAGGTAAATTTTCCACTTTTTAACTTTCCAGCCTCTTATTATGTTGTGCATTTTGGGGTTTAAAGTCAAAATTATTGCATTTCTTATTTTTGAAAAATTGATCTAAATTCCCCTTTTCTATGCATAAAACTCCATCCTGTAGATTAAGATTGTACTGTATTCTGTAGATACTGAACTTTCATTTATTGTCAAAAGGATTGATTTTCTCTCATTTAAATTTATTGTAAACAAATATAATAGGGGGCACCTGCTATTTCTCTAAGTGTCTTTCACTGGGGGGTGGTGATACTTTTTTGCACATACTTAAGCAACATGAGGGGTTAGATAAGAATCAATTAGTATATCAGAGTCTCAAATAATTTACTTTTCATAAGCATAAAAAAAATTCTGAATTAGTCTTTTTAAAGCCTTTCAATTTTGCTTAATTAGCTATATTTTATCAAATTTTGGAGCCTTTTTTAAATTCTGGGTAGAATCCACCCTTATGAAAAAAATGACACAAATGTGACTTTATATCATTTTATTGACAATAAAAAACAAAATCATGCAATTTATAAATGTTTTATTCATTACAGTCACAACTGTATCCAGGTCACATCAAAGGAATGACAGTTTCTCACTCCCTGGAATTCTACTTAATGGAGGGAGGTGTCATTAATTAAGATTGTCACAGCTTCCAAGACACTGAAGTGACAGGCCTAAAATTTTATACATATTCATTGGTAAGTATAAAGTCTTTGAAAATTACAAAATTGACAAATTCTGGGAGAGGTAAATATGTAAGTATAGGAATGAGAGTACCAAATCCCCGGATGAGCACATGGCGTTGTTTGTGGCACAATGTAGAGTCGAGTACTGAATAGGTCGGCATTACCTGATTGGCTGAAATGAGGTATGTAATGTTTTTCATTTTAAAGTAAAAATATTAATATTTGAAATAAATGATGGAATGTAGGAATATTACAGAGAATATAGAAATACCAGGGGAGATTGTAGGAGTGGGGGTTGATTTTTTTTGCAGAGCGTTATTTACTGCCGAAACCTATAAGTTTTAAAGAACTGCAATTTTGACCTATAAACGCCATGGGACCCTATATTTTTTCCGGGATTTTTTATAAGCGCTTGGATTAAAGTTTCAAACGATGCCAAGGAATTATCTGAAATTAAATTAGTATAGTAGTGAGAGGACAAAATGTTTGTATAGAGTTCTATGGGAAAATAATTGGTACTCTTTTCCCTATAGAGACCCAAATTTTTAAAATGTTAAGTGAATTTAAAGTCATGAAAAGTGATTTTTTGCTCTTAATCCGAATATTGATGACACACTGAGAGGTAAATAGCAAAAAAAATGGAATTGTTTTTCATGTGTTGAGATTTTGGAGGAATTCTGTTCTCGGTAAGGGGGGGGGGGGGGGGGTAGTGAGTAGAATGTAGATATTAATATAGCGTGGTGCATTTGATATTATCCGAGGAGGGAGTAAGTTAATAAAGTGCATCAGATTGCTCTTATGATGAATATTTATGTGTAAGTAAGTTTGTATAAATATATGCATGTACATTAATATTATATGTATTTACATGTGTGTATTTATGTGTTGTGTTCTATATATATGTACATGTATGGCATTGTAGGGGCTGTGACCTGGTGTTCATTTCATTTCATTTCTTTAACGGTTGCATACGGTATCTTTTCAAATAGTTCTGGTGAACCTAAAAAGGGCATTCTATAGTGGTCATGTCAAAGTTGCACACTTTTCTCTCTTGACATCTCATGGCTGGTAGTGCGTGTGATTCTCTGGATTGCTTTACTTGGACTGCAGGGTACTGAATTTGTAGTGAAGTTGTTTCTTTGGTGTAGCTACACTTAGGTCTGTATTTTTCCTTTCTTGCTGCTTGTTTTTTTCATCAGCGTAGCCCTCGGCAACTCATTTTTTACTGCTTTCCAGTTTTTGTAATTAGAGTTACTTCCCTTAGACTTACAAACCAGGCATGTAGAATTTCAACATCATAAAATCTTTATTGTAGAGAACCTAGACTTCTGATTTTTTCCAGGAATTATTGGAATGACTTAAAAATGCATGTATAAGATTAGGCCTTTTTGTATTTACATGTAATTACATGTAATATTGTGTAACATGTACCCCACCCTTTGGGGGTACATTTTTAAAACAATAAACAATGTAGAAGGTGTGTAATTTTTTTATTTTCTAGAAAACCTGAAAAATATTGCTGTTAAATAAATGCTTAAGATGTGATTTGACTAATTTTTCTGATTTATTTTGTTTTTAGCACTGTAGAGGACTTTCATCTTTCAGCTTCCTCGGCCCCGGGAGAGTTGGGTACCTGCTCAGCGGGGGCATTTTCTCTATACAAGAAGAAGACGGAGACTCGCTACCCACCCGATATATTTTGTCGGACAGTTTTCTGTACATAGCAGGTAAATTTTCCACTTTTTAACTTTCCAGCCTCTTATTATGTTGTGCATTTTGGGGTTTAAAGTCAAAATTATTGCATTTCTTATTTTTGAAAAATTGATCTAAATTCCCCTTTTCTATGCATAAAACTCCATCCTGTAGATTAAGATTGTACTGTATAAGACTGTAGATACTGAACTTTCATTTATTATCAAAAGGATTGATTTTCTCTCATCTTTATTGTAAACAAATATAATAGGGGGCACCTGCTATTTCTCTAAGTGTCTTTCACTGGGGGGTGGTGATACTTTTTTGCACATACTTAAGCAACATGAGGGGTTAGATAAGAATCAATTAGTATATCAGAGTCTCAAATAATTTACTTTTCATAAGCATAAAAAAAATTCTGAATTAGTCTTTTTAAAGCCTTTCAATTTTGCTTAATTAGCTATATTTTATCAAATTTTGGAGCCTTTTTTAAATTCTGGGTAGAATCCACCCTTATGAAAAAAATGACACAAATGTGACTTTATATCATTTTATTGACAATAAAAAACAAAATCATGCAATTTATAAATGTTTTATTCATTACAGTCACAACTGTATCCAGGTCACATCAAAGGAATGACAGTTTCTCACTCCCTGGAATTCTACTTAATGGAGGGAGGTGTCATTAATTAAGATTGTCACAGCTTCCAAGACACTGAAGTGACAGGCCTAAAATTTTATACATATTCATTGGTAAGTATAAAGTCTTTGAAAATTACAAAATTGACTAATTCTGGGAGAGGTAAATATGTAAGTATAGGAATGAGAGTACCAAATCCCCGGATGAGCACATGGCGTTGTTTGTGGCACAATGTAGAGTCGAGTACTGAATAGGTCGGCATTACCTGATTGGCTGAAATGAGGTATGTAATGTTTTTCATTTTAAAGTAAAAATATTAATATTTGAAATAAATGATGGAATGTAGGAATATTACAGAGAATATAGAAATACCAGGGGAGATTGTAGGAGTGGGGGTTGATTTTTTTTGCAGAGCGTTATTTACTGCCGATACCTATAAGTTTTAAAGAACTGCAATTTTGACCTATAAACGCCATGGGACCCTATATTTTTTCCGGGATTTTTTATAAGCGCTTGGATTAAAGTTTCAAACGATGCCAAGGAATTATCTGAAATTAAATTAGTATAGTAGTGAGAGGACAAAATGTTTGTATAGAGTTCTATGGGAAAATAATTGGTACTCCGGAACTCTCTTTATGAGAATTTTCTCAAATCCAAAATTCTCAGACTCAACGGCCATCATAAAAAGTTGAGAAAAATAAAAATTCCTTAAACTCTGTTTTATTCTCAAATTCTCAGGTGGGTTATTCTCAAGACGAGAGTTGAGAATTTTTTTGAGAATTCTCAAGGTTTAATGACGGCGGACCCTGGTCAGGTGGATCTACTCTAGTTATTTGTGTGTGTACTGAGCAGCTGAGCTATCGATGCTATGTACATGTAATGTACACTTGTTCAATGATGCTTATGTTGCAGCTGTGTAGCATGTATTATATTTAATTTCTATTAAAATTTTGTGTTTTATTGACATATTATTGAATAATTAAGATTTATATCTGTAAATTATAACTACACAAAAATCATTGTATAACTATTTGACATAGAAAAATTGGATAATTCATCCAGTGCATGCAAGTTAGTTAGACATATTGCAAATATTATAGTGTAGAGTTCTAAAGGTATCCAGCAAGAAGCTTAAGGCTAAGACTTTTTCTATTTTATAACTATTTTCATTCATAACATGCATAATTATATACATGGACACTGAACTCTTCATGTAATTTTGACCTTAGGCAATACCATTGACAAATGGCCAAGCTTTTTTTCTTGTGGGTGCAAAGCACTGTTGTTTCAAGGTGTTTTTAAATTGTAACAGCAAATTTTGTTCTTGTGCCATGTTTTTGATTCCCTTGCTAACACATGGTTCATGTACATGTGCAAACTAAAAATTGGATGCAATTTAATTTTGATATATTTTTATATAGATCTAGGCCAAAACATGTGAAACTAAACAATTTTCATTTATTTTTTTATAGAAATTAATGATAAACAAGTAGTCAATTTAAAGATAAAACTGTTTGATAAACTTGTTCATTTTAATTGAATGAACATTGATTTTGCTGAACATATTATTCATCTTTGTTTTACAGGTTATGTAGTTCTTCATCCTCCAAACAATTTAAGCACTTTTTACATTGGAGATGGGGATGTTTATTTCTATTGGAACCCTCCCCAGAATTATCCCACCCACCAGCCAGAAAACCTTACAAGTAATCAGGTGTACAACATCCGCAACAAAGACAACATTCACTTCTCTGATTCAGGTTCATGGATCGAAAAAGGAAGTGAAACAGAAAGGGAGCAAGATTGGATTTTTAAACTGTTTTCTTTTTCTGGGATTTCTGCTGAAGATCATGAAAGTGAATTAAAAAGCTCACAGAAAGTAATGAAGACAAATCAATCACTCACTGACCATATTGATCAAGCAAATTTAACTACTGAGCAGGTGGAAAAATACAAGCAATATCTAAAGAGCAAAAATATATCACATATTCCCGACTGGTTCCAGAAAACTACAGTTCCCAAGGAGCATGCTGGGATATTATGGTATACCATTTTTTGGCAAGAAATGGATAATGGAACAGAAATCGGTGAGGAAATTTAAAGCTACCTATTAGAACCATACATGATAAACTTGCATTATTGTTTTACTTTAAACTATATACATATTAACTTAATTGCAAAATTTATATACAGAAAATTTAGTAATATTTTCCAGGTTAAAATGGTAAAATGTTTGAATTATTTCCATTCCAAAATATCAATCTGACACTGACAAATTTTAAAATATTAGCTGTTGACTTGCATGAAAGCTGATAATTGTGAAGATTAGTATTTAAAAAAACAATAAACAGAAGGTGAAGATAAAAGCCCTATTCTGTTAAAGAAGTGAGCTAAAATGCTAATGCAATCTGATATTTATTTTTATGCCCCCCTTCGAAGAAGGGAGGGCATATTGCTTTGCTGCTGTCTGTTGGTCGGTCGGTAGGTCTGTCGGTCCATTTAGTTTCCGTTCATTTTCTTCATAACCGCTGCACATACTGAAATGAAATTTGGTATACAGGTATATCAGATGAATATCTAGGTCAAGTTCTGTTTTGGGTATGATAGCACCATTTTTAGCTCACCTGAGCCGAAGGCTCAAGTGAGCTTTTCTGATCACATTTTGTCTGGCCGTCTGTTTGTCTGTCCGTCTGTCTGTAAACTTTTCACATTTTCGACTTCTTCTCAAGAACCGCTGAGCCAATTTCAACCAAACTTGCCACAAAGCATCCTTGGGTGAAGGGGATTCAAGTTTGTTCAATTCTTTAAAAATCATTTTCTCAAGAATAAAAAAGCCATAATTGATCATATTTATATGGAAGCATCCTCAGGTAGTATAGATTCAAATTTGTTCAAAACATGACCCCCGGGGGTAGGGCGGGGCCACAATGGCTGACCAAAGTTTTTACATAGAAATATATAGGAAAATTCTTTAAAAATCATTTTCTCAAGAATAGCAAAACCTTAACTGGTCAAAGGTTTACTTTAGGATTTAAACTTTTCAATAATAAACCAATTTCTAATTTTTTCCTAGCCACAGTGCTCAGGTGAGCAATGTGGCCCATGGGCCTCTTGTTGAAATTTTGACAGAGTTATGCCCCTTGGACTTAGAAAAATTCCAACTATTTGCA
>NW_026918997.1:0-15165 GCF_032062105.1 Saccostrea cuccullata | reverse complement strand
TAGGGTTAAGGTAATGGTTAATTAGGCTAATGTTAGGGTTAAGGTACAGGGATTTATCAAGGCTGTTTTTACTACCGGTAAACGGTACCTTTCCCCTCTTGAAAAAGGTGCAAAAATTCCCCTTTTTCAGATAGAAAATTCTCCGATTAAACGGAGAATATTTAAAACATCGTTCTGAAATTTTCTGATTTTGTCCGATTGAAGTTTTACAGCTAATTTACCATCCTAGTCATTCAAACGCTTTTAAAAGAAAGAATATATTATTCAAGCTTTTATTTGATATTGATCGGAAAACATGTGCCAAGTCCATGATGCGTGCGATTGCAGAGTTAAAAAGAAAAGTGTAGATGAGTAAGATGGAGCTTATATCACTATGAATCGGAAGAATGGAGTAACAACAAAAACAATGTTAGTAGTGAAACATGAAAAACAGAATTGATTTGTGATAGATATTTAGAGAAAAAATTAAATAAAGTCCTGACCTGGTTAAATTTTTTTTTGTGTGTGTGTTACTTAGTATTTTGCCCAAAAAGTGAAGTTTTTGTGGCCTTTGTAAAGGTCTACAAATGACCCTCAGAAGCTCTAAGAATGCAGAATTTTGCTCCATTTATTTAAAAATTTTCCGGGGGAGCATGCCCCCGGACCCCCCTAGAATACTCGCGCCTCCGGCGCTCAGATCGAGCCGGCGGCTCTCATTTTTCCCCTTTACATATAAAACGGTAGTAAAACAAAATAGCTAGATAAATCCCTGAGGTAAACAAAAACAAAAATATGAGCAGAACAAATGCAACCTCTTAGGCATCAAAGATGGGATCATGTGGCATGGAGGAGTGAGAATCCCGTCGACCAGACATGCCGGGAAAATGTGTGCAAATAAATTCAAAATTCAAAACTTGAATATGCAAATTGAGTAACTCATTGAGATGTCAATTAATTAAAAAATATATCTATAATTATGTATCAAATCTTATTAATTTCTTCAAAATTTTATGTTAGCACAGTGAGGACATACTACTCTAGCCTATCTGTTATAAATAATTAATATATTTCAAAATGACATTGTGCTCATCTTCGCTAGGCAAGGGTTTTTGATATTATGAGGAGAGTAGCTAATCAGAAACCCTTGGCTAGCAAAGATGCAGTGTGCTGTGCAGGGTAAAGAGAGTCCGTAATTCCACACGAACTTTATCTAAGCATCACAAAGTTTCAGCTAATATGAATACACCTTTTAAAATATACAACAGGAGGAGCTGCCATGGAGTCTGACAAATAAGTGAATTTAGGACTCCAGATAAATTGTGTTATCTCCCCTCCAATTCTTTTAAAACAGAATCAAATTGCATGACAATTGACATATGCTTTTGACTCACAACATGTGATTCATTTGAGTCAGAAAGATAAAAAACTAAAACACTTTTATCAGCCTACAAAGGCACCTGTCTCAAGAATTTTCCCACCTCCCGTAATCCGCATCATGCGCATGCAGCTCTTCGGTGCTTTGGGTTGGTCTAATTCCAGTACTGAGCGGAATTACAAGCCTAGAGAAAGTGTCAATGTATATTTTTAAAGCAATTTCAGCTATAGAGGCAAGAAACTTCCTTGACAAGGAAAAAAGGAGTATCAATTAGTTTTGTAATGTGCAATTAATCATTAATTAGCATTAATTTCCTTAAAGGGGCCCTGGGAGGGCAAATAATATATTCATTTGCACTATAACACGCAATATTAAAACTCAAGTTTAAAACTAAAGTATCAGTATATTTAAATATTAAAAATAAAACAACATGTAACAGTGTATGTTGTATGTAAAGTTCAAGTAAGCCACTTTCCTAGTAAACTGAGAGCAACGCAAAATCGAACACGCCCTTCTCTAAACCAGGGCATAATATTCCTATACATATTATCTTTCTTAAATTAAAAAAAATGATGTCAACTTGCAGAATTTTAATTTAACCTTGCTTTTTATTTGTTTTATTTTATTAAAAAAGATGGGGATAAATAATGCACGATACATTATTATATTCAGGGGGCATAATTGTTAACCGCTAATTTTATTAGGAAGAGGGTTCATGTACACTTCTCCTTTCAAAAGCTGATATTATAATTTACCAAAGCCTAATGTAGGGACTAATTGGGAATTTCAAAAATCAATTTTTAAAAAACCATAAAAATGCAGTGCAAAAATCATTATATTTTCATTTTAATAAACTTGACGGACTTAGGTATATGTGGTAACTTCCTAAATATCAGGGGTAAGATCACCCCCACCACCACCAACACCAACACACCCCCCCCCCTCCTTCATTTTCCACTTGAAATGCATCGAAGATCGGTCAAGCAAGGGCAGGCTAGTAGGAAACAAAGCAACCTCACATTTACAGATGGGAGAGTTCTATCAACATCCAAAAATTGCTTGAAAGGCAAAAAAAAAGTCATCATATGTTTTATTGAGGTGACACAAGCATAAAGTAGCTATATTATCACCCCCCCCCCCCCCCCCCGTGCCCCGCGGTTCCTATACGGCCATGGTGCGTTCAGTCCTTTCCATCCCCATATAGCAACTAACTTTTTTGCTGTTCTCAAACCATCTGGAAAATAATGCGATATTGTACACCTTGAGTACTAACGTTATCATATCTTAGGAGGCTTCCCCTTTTTGCGTGTATAAATCACGCTCATATTGTTTCTGCTAACACGCAGCTGAACAAGTTTTGAGAAAAAATATGTATTCATTTAAAATGTCACCAAAAAAGTCACAAATTGCATGAGCATTCATATGCTGAAATAAATCAAAAGAATTCGTTAATATAAGATAAAGAAAATGATATACAAGTGTCTTCTGCTTCTCTTACTTTTAAAAGTACAATATTTCTAGACAAAAATATCTTTCTTGTGGTCAAACATTAAACATGCATGATTTATAATGTCAAACATAATATTCATATAATTTTCTATACTGAATTTAATCATAAATAATATAAAAGCAAGGTATATACCTGATCGCATACGCCCATGTAAAGATCGAGATAAATCTGCACATATTTACGACAGAGTGAACTTTCTGATAACAAGTTCAGAAGTGATAAATTTTTAAAGGCCTTTAGTCTGATTTCCCTGTTTGATAGTAAGTGGACTGTAATTAAATTTTTGTGGATATATAAACTTGTCATAAATTGAATATCTGGGGATGATAACTAAACACTTTCGATGCTTAACAACCAATATGAGTTGTTGACAGTGTGGTCGAGATTTTGAGAGTTATATTCTTCAAAATGTCAAGAAGTATGGATCAAACAATAATATTAGCCACCTTTTCTGATGAGCTATGCAGCGATAAAACATTTTTCGAACGCGTTCATGTTATTTATTGTGATGGTTCATGATAGAGTCCTTAAACCACAGTTTGTCCGCATTGTACGGACCAAATCTGGTCAATGCCCTAACTCTAGAAAATAATGTACCTAAGTCAAGTATATATGTATATCTATAAAGAACCGGATTCCTTCGTATACTGAGAAGCTAGAGATCATCTGAAGGTGCCATAGGTTCTACCAAAGCCTTAATTGTTTCAGTCATTTGTCAAACGGACCTATTTGATTTTTTTTTTAAATCTTGTTTCTTGAAATGCCTATTAATTAGATATCACCATATAATTCTTGTGTATTTAATTTAAAACCAGAGGGTATAACTATTTTAAAACTCTTTGCTATTTTCTTCCATTTAAGTAAGATAACAGACCTAGTCAATGTGAACCTATCGCCCAAATGCTGAGGCATAAAAACTTCCAGCAGAACAAAATGTAATCAATAGTTTAGCATTGATATCTTGTTGTGAGAAAAGATGCCATCTGAATTATAGTCCCCCTTCCTTGTAAATTTGTGACCACACCACAACTAATCCACTCTCGTTGTTGGTTCATCAAATACTAGTTTTAATTACAAAGACTAAGTAATAAAAGAAGAATAGTATACTCTTATATAAAAGCCTTGGCCTTTATAAAAAAAAACTAACTTTAGATCATGAACTCTTAAACCAACCAAGGAAATGCGAACCACTCACATACTCACATACTTTGTCTAGAGATGTTGTTGGATAAGTCCATCTGAACACTTTTCCAACAATACAATTTTCTCGGGGAAATTATTTTTATTGTTGAACCCCCCCCCCCCCCCCCCTGGGCATTTTTGTTGCTGACAGTCTGACACGAAGAGTGCATACCTTCTCCTGAATATGAAAATAAACGTGTATCGGTAACATTTGGTAATCCCTTATCATGAATGCGTGATCTTTCATAATGCTAACACACAAATATAGAAAATCTTTTTTTTTAATGTTTTTTATCCTTTAAAAATGTTGATCAATATATCTGAACACAACATAAACAAGGTATAGCGGTCAGTGAAAAAAGACAATAGGTGTCATGACTGTGTACCCTTAGTTAATTACTGGTAAACATCAATGGCTCTGATGTTCTTTCACAACCGTGTTAGGGTTTTGAAAACCGATTTTTTTAATCAAAACAAAGTATCAAAATTGTATTGACGGATTAATATTGTGCAAAATGAGACGATTATTTTGATATCCATCATGGACTTAAAATAATAAAAAGTCGCTTTAATTTGCTAATAAAATACTTTGTAGCACATCTAAGGATGCAACGGTTTATGTACAATATAAAAAAAAAAAAAAACAAACAAAAAAACAAACAAACAAACAAAACAAAAAAAAACAAAAAAAACAAAAACAAAAAAAACACAAAAGAAAACAAAACAAACAAAACAAAAACCAATAAAAAATCCACTATTTCTTGAGGATATCATCAATGATTGACTAATTTGTTGTATTTTCAGTTTTGAAAATAAATAAATAAAGAGATTTATACTTTTATAAAATTATTTATTCTTTTATTTTATTTTATTTATTTACTATGTAATTATTTCTATGTAACCTGTTTTATTCATTGAATAATCGAGTGACTTTGTACCCTTTGTAAAGAAAAAAAAAAGAAGAAATGACAGCAGGGGTACTGGCACATTTTGGAATATTTTAGTTTTTAAAATCAATACAATAATTGATTTTAAATAGTTAGTAAATAAAGAATAAACTAGTTAACTGCATGTATTAAATCAATATTAAAAAAATCTTTTTAATTTTAAATTGACGATACAAACAAATTATATAATCATATACCCGAAAATGGGATTTCTTTGGATTATTTTATGTAAACTGATTTACGATAAATAGCTATCAAAGTATTTTTTAAGCATATTAAAACGACTTTTTATTATATTACTTCCGTGATGGATATCAAAATAATCGTCTCATTATGCACAATCTTTACCCGTCAATAGTTTCTTTGATACTTTTAGTTTGTTTTAATTGAAGAAATCAGTTCTCATACAAAGGGAAATTGTTATTTCAAACAGCTGCAATCTACACACGGTCGTCCTGCCACAACAAAAACAAGGAATAGCGGTCAGTGAAAAAGATAATAGGTGTCATGACCGTGTACCCCGAGTTAATTACTGGTAAACATCAGTGGCTTTGATGTTCTTTCAGAACCATGTTAGGGGTTTGAAAACCGATTTTTTTAATCAAATCAATGTATCTAAAATCTAATTGACAGATTAATATTGTGCATAATGAGACGGTAATTTTGATATCCATCATGGACTTAAAGTAATAAAAAGTCGTTTTAAAATGCTAATAAAATACTTTGTAGCATATTTCAGCAAATAAATAAAATAAAACTAATAAATCAAATTTTGGGGATATAAATGAGTGATAAATTAAAAAATAAATAAATAAATTTATATAATTCTAATTATTTATTTATTTATTTTGAGTGATAAATTAAAAAATAAATAAATAAATTCATATAATTCTCATTATTTATTTATTTATTTATTTTTCTATCTATTTATTCATTCATTTTTAATTCAGTCTATTTGTAGATTTATTCACAAAAGAAAATTACTTAAAAAAATAATATAGATTTATAGTTTATTTAATATTTTTTTATTTATTACTAAGACGTTTATTTTATTACTGCATTTATATATCATTCATTTCAATTAATTTTTTATTCGTTTAATTCTTTGGGAAAAAATATCCCATGCATAGATTTGATAATGTATTCCCAAATGTTTAAATCTTTCTTTTACAAAGACAGTTATTACGCTCAAAGATGTTTCAAAGTTTATCAAATTAAAAATGAGAAAGTTTATAAATATATATAAAAAGTTCATAAAGTACAATGTATATGCCGTCTAGCATCACAAGATGCAATAATTTTGTAATCTATTTCTTCTTTAGAATCGATGCAATTCTCCCCCCAAAATGCTACCAAACTAAAAAAGTCACATTGATACAAGTAATAGAAACTAAATTACAGGGGATTTAGTTAAGGCATTTAAAAATGTGTGAACTTTTTACTAAGTCTATATTTAAAAAATAAATAAATAAATAAATAAATAAAATAAATAAATAAAGTTTTAAAGACTCTACCATTTTTCACTCTGAAATGCAACAAAAATATATTTTAAACTCCTTTTCTTTGCCAAAATAAACTTCAGGGGACGACAGGGAGTAGACAGGGAAGGCAGGGACAACGACAGGGGACGTCAGGGACTGGACAGGGAGATCAGAGAATGTCAGGGGACGACAGGGAGTAGACAGGGAAGGCAGGGACAACGACAGGGGACGACAGGGACTGGACAGGGAGAGCAGGGACAACGACAGGGGACGACAGGGACAGGACAGGGGATCATAGGAGAAAGTCAGGGAGAGACAGAAAAATGTCAGGGACTGACAGGGGGACAACAGGGGATTTTTTGGAATCTAAGGGGATATATAATTCAGTAGTGTATATGAAAATGCATTTTTAAAAATGTGTTATACTATAATTAATATAGTTGTTATTACTGAACACCTATTTTTAAAAATATAAAATAATAATATCATAGTCTAAGTAAGTGAACACCTTCAACCACATAATGTGCATGAAAATCACCCCATTTGCCAAACTCCGACTTGATCATATTCTTTTTTCGTAATATACCAGGGGCCTATATACTAGTATATTTGTCCCTGGTAATTAGCATATAGGTCCCTGGTGATATACCAATATATAGGTTCCTACTGAAGTTCAGATATGTGCACCACTCACTCACAGCCACTATTCCGGAACAATTTATCTATAGCGACTCGATTTTTAGACACTCCAAGAAACTAGTTCCCCATATTTATAATCAAAACAAAGACCAGTTTATTGAAGAATGGGATGCCGCGAAAATGTTCATCTCAAACTGGTGGTATGATGAAAATGCTTTAAAATGGTAAGTGACAGAGAAGGTTAAAGTAAAAACAGTATGATGATTAAAAAAATCTTTTACATTGATTGATCGACAAAATTCAATACGCGCTGAACTCCTGTCTGAACAAATTCGAACTGTAAGTGTATTTTGATTAAATGCACAATAATCTTTATTTCCTATCAGATTAGAATAGCTGCTCTGAACGACAGCAGCAGTGGATTTGATGATGACGACGTCAGGAGTAAAGCAGTCGGAACAAGGGAAGCTGAGGTATACCTTTATACTACAGTTAAAATTATTTTACTTTTTCAATGGGCAGGCACATTGTTAATTTGTTTTACCCCATAAACTCCATCACTACACTAATTTCTTCACTTTGAATAACAAATTATCCTTCTTAGTGTTATATGCATGCTTTATGAATGTTGTTATTGAATAAATTGGGAAATTACTTTAATCCATTATATTCATAGAAATAGTGTCCAACTTTCTCTGTAGGAATCAGAAGCTTACACTTTGTACAACAAAGCCCTTGGACTTCAGAGACAAGATATTCAGAAAGCAGAAGAGGCATTTGAGCAACTTTTAAGTCATGGTTTCATCAGAGAGGTGCTTCATTAAGAAGTTAATTAACAGTGTTCAAAGAAATACTTATTTTTCTCAGTTTATGCTGTACACTTATAGTTTTTCATACATTTATTTTCTTCTTCCCAGTGAAAGAAGTCTACTGAAGAAGCTGTTTTAGTGATACAGTAATTTTTAAACTAATACATATATGTTGAATTTTTAAAACAAAATAGGCAGCCAAACTCATTGAGACGGAGACAGTGGGGATTACACATCCTGGACTTCAACTTCTGTACTCCATCTACAAAAATCTGGCCGCCATGTCACTCCAGAAGGGGGACCATGAGGAAGCAATGGAGTGGTACATAGAGGTATGAATTATGGTACACATATACCAGGCTTTATTTTAACATGCTACAAAAGTTAAAACTTGTACTCAGGTATGATATTGCTGTGTTCTCTTCTTCTTCAGGCAGTCAAAGTTGATGAATCAGAGACAACGGTTTGGTACAAGATAGGGACAATAGCTCTGAAACTTCATAATTATCAACTTGCCAGGCTAGGATTTGAACAGGTATGAGCAAATATAGTATGTAAGGATCTTATAGAGTTATTGATAAAAAAAAAGTGTTGGTTTTTTTTTTTACAATAAAAAAAAAAAACTCAAAAATGTTCAATTCAATTCACTTAAATATTGATAATTACCATGTTGTCATACAGTCATGAACATTAATAACATATTAATTCCTCTGCATGGCAGGTACTTAAAGGATTTCATTCTCCATTTTCAGGGCCTGCAGTGCAACCCAAATCACTGGCCATGCCTGGACAACATCATCACAGTTCTATACACCATCAATGATTACTGGTGTAGGTTTGGTATATTTGTCTTGAAAAAAAGGAGTTTTCTGAAGTATACGATAATTGTTACATGTATTAGTCTAGTTTAAGTAACAAGAAAAGGAAGAGGAAATAAAAAGAAATGCAAGACAAAAAAAAAATCACAGATTCATGAGTGACTTAATAATCAACAAACAAGAAATAATTTGATTTCATTCTAGAAAAATGTTCAATAAGGTAAACTTATCAATAAAAATCACTTTGAATTGTCAAAATACTGTATACAGGAAAATTTTCGCCCCTGTTTTATTTTCGCCCATGTCACAAGTGGGCTAATTTAAAATGGGATGAATTCAAAGAACACAGTATTAATTCTAAAACAGAACTGTTTCTGGGCGAATTTAAAATGGGGCATAGATGTTAGCAAGTGTAAAGGAGTGAAAATAAAACAGGGCAAAAATAACCCTGCATACAGTAATAGAGATATTGAAGGTCTTTTTAATATGTAAAAATCAGAGTTGTTAAAAGTTCAATTTGATAAAATCAATGCTACTTTATGTCTGATTTTCAGATTGTCTTTACTACATATCCAAGGCTTTGAAGAAGGACTATTTGTACCCCAAGGGGATTGTTTTCAGGAATCAAATACTTAAAGAACAACCATCCCTAAAAGAGGCTACTCAAGAAATGTTTAAAGAATGGTAAGATGAACATTTTGAAATAAAAAAAAAGTTAGTCATGAAACTCCTTTGTCATTTATATGAACTACGATGTCTGTGGTATCCCAAATTCCAAATACCATGCTATAGGATACAATGTATTGGTACTGAGACATAAAAAATACTCAAGGCAATATAGAATTCAATGCTTGTTATCTTTTTTAAAGCAATCCAGTAATCGATACAGAGAAAGTTGAGCAAGAGGATATAGATGAGGTATGTGTTCTTCATGAGGATTCTAAGGTTATATCTCATTTTGATCTGTCTTCCTTTTGATAATTGAAATTGATATATAAAATCGTCTGATTCTGAAGCTCTTTTATATTCCTACAGTATGTGAATGAGGCATTGAAGATGCGACAGAAAAGAAGGGAATTGGCCAGAACTCCCCCCATGAAACCCAACAAACTGCCAGTCCCTGTAAAATCATATACGTAAGTCACGAACTGTTGAGTCTTATATGCAAGTAACAAAATGTCAGTTGCACTTCATCCATAAACTGGAAGTTTGTATGAGTTATTGACTATTGACCTGTAATATAGCAAACTCTCTAAGAATTTAGTGTTTTTTGAATTTTTTAAAAATTTTATATCAGGTGGTTGTCCTTGGGTGAAAGCTTGATTGCATTGTATGACCAAATAAAGAAAGCCACCCCACCAAAGGTTAGTTCAAGGCTATTTCTATTTCCATAGTTATCAGGATATGTAAAAATATTCACACAAAGTAAATACATCTTGAAAATAATTTGGAACTATTTTAGACAAACTTTTTTTCGTAACAGAGTTTGAGTATCAGGGTTGACTTGAGTGACTATGCCCCAGACAGAAACAAAAGTAAAGAAATCCAAAATGAAGCACCAAGTGAACCTGCCAGCTCCACAACTTCCTCTTCAGAATTGCCTCCACCTATAGAAAAAATGGATGTCTCAAAACCTGAGGAAATGGAGGTTGATCACACCCCTTGGACAGAAAATGTGACAAACGTCATCTCAACTGATAATATATCTGACACTGCTGTCAGTTCAACTACTGTCAGTTTAACTACCACCAATTCAGCTGTGGTCAGTTCAATTGTCAGTTCCACTACTGTCAGTTCTACTGCTGTCGCTGTCAGCAGTGATACTGCTGTAGTTCCAGCTTTGCCTGCTAGTGACAGCATCCTTGCTACCAGTAGTGACACTACTACTGCTGCTCCAGAGAGTGTAGTGATAATGACTTCTGCCACTCTGACCTCTGAACCAGAGAATGTTACTGTGACCGTGACCTCTGAACATTCAGATGTGTCAAATTCATTTACAACTCTGTCTGCTATTCCAATTTCAGGTATGCTAAACATGGAAATTTAAATATTACAGTACTGCAACCCATACTACATCTATTTGTACTTAATTCACTCAATATTCACAATATGTTATCTTTGTAATTTTGAAACACACCCAGTGCAAATACTTGTAACTTTTCAGCAAATCGCATGGAACTTTCAAAGAAATTTCTATGTCAATTTTTTTATAAAAATATATCTCTTATTTGTTGAATGTAGTGACATCTGCATTACAAGATCACCCTGGGTCAGAGAATAGTGACACAGAGAGCAAGGGCAAAGGGCAGAAGAGGAAGAAATCATCAAATTTTGATAACCCGTACTACGAAAAACGGCGATCAGCCAGGGTAAAAGGAAAACAATATATAGATTGAAATTAATAAGTTAGAGAAAGATTATGTATTAAATACATTAAGGGTATTTTACATTGTATGTACCTTTCAGTTATTATCTGCTGTGAATTTTATGAGGAAATTTAATTGTTTGTACATTTACTTACACTTTAAAATTGATTGTCCTGAATATTTTGATAGTCTTTATTTTGGAAATCTTTTATTACAAAAATTTGACCATTTAATTGTGTTCATATTAAAATTCTGTGATATCTTAAATATTACAGATATTAGAATGCCTATATAAGAGATATTACTTGATGATAAATTGAATTTACGATTGACTTTGGACAGGTGAGGAACACTTTTACACGAAGAGAGGAGGAACGAGTGAACTTCAGAGAGATTCTAGAGACATTTATACCTCCCAGTCTCAGGTAAACAAAAAATATGATTTTGATAATGAATAATGTCCAAATAAAACAAGTTGTGCATTTGTATACACGTAGTTGGAATTTTGAACTCTTTAGTTTTCCGTAAGTCATTGCGTGTGTATCTACATGTACATGAATATTTTTGGGATATACACAGCACTGTAAGTGTTTATCAGCACCCTTTGGTTAGTGTCTAATGTAGTAAATAATCTTGGCCTATGAATATTGCACACATGTAAAAGAATAAAAATGCTTACAGCGTAAATTCGTAACTGGACTGATAAGTATATGATTTTACAGATCAGGCTAAATTTTAAATTCACCTAAATCTGTAAGCACACCTTTCTTGCACATTTTTGATGATAATGACTATATTTATGTAATTGTCTATGAAGGTCTGGAGTGGATGAAGAGGAAATGGAAACTTTGGATCTGGTTTCTGATAGTGAAGGATCTGTTTTTACTAAAACTGATAAAGCTGGTAAGTAAGTCATGCTTTATAGAATCAGTTAGTACAGTGTAATTCACTCTTGAAAATGAGGGATTCTTTTTACTAAACCCGATAAGATTGATTAAATACCATCTATTTTCTTATTGTCACACTTTATAGAATCAATTACTTTTTGACCCTCTCTAATGAGGAATTCCTTTTACTAAACACAATAAGATAGATTTAGTTCCTTTTATCCTTTATACATGTGAGTACAGGTGAGTACCTCGCACAATAACACAGCCTAGAATCTAATCTAATGGATTAATTTCAGAAAGTGCAGCAGTATCAAAAGCAAAACCATTATCAGATACAGAGGAAGATGATGTCAGAGAATTCCTTGAGAGAGAACAGAAGAATGGCGGCCTGCTTAGTTTAATGTTACATTTCCTGGAGTCGCTGTGTGATAGGGCAGAGCTGGCCTGGCCCCCAGAACTGGCCTCAGTCTTTGTCAGGATCTATACAAGATGGAGGAAACATACAGACCTGCCATGTTTACTCAGGTTAGCAAATTTAAGACTTACTAATGTCATGTGGATATTTTATGTGCAACTATTTATGTGAATCTCCCCTGTATTTTATAGAGTAGAGACATTTTAAAATGAGTAAAGTGTTTGATGCAGTGTATATTTCAAGCTTTTGTACTGGGGTAACTTTCTGATCTTCAGTTATGATTTGGGGCAATAGCACAGTGAAACATATGCATCTCATATTATTTTATTCTTACAGTAAAAATGAACCAGCAGAAGATATAAGAGTGTTTGGCAAGGTTTGTGCTGTATAAGTTTTTGCTTATATTTTTAAAATTTATTTTAATTTCATTTTTCCAGATTTTTACTTCTTCATGAATAATTTAAAAATAAAACAACAATGTATATTCTATCCGTGACTTAAAAAAAAAAAGTATCAATAAAATTCTTAACTGCTTTATAATTTTTGTTGTAGATGTTGCTGATGAAGCTAGAGTTTCAGTTTGATCAGTGGTTAACCAAGCACCTCAGAAGTGGAGCTTCACCTAAAGGGTAATTTACCTTATAACCAGTAATGGGGTGACCTAAGATTATAACACAAAAGCATTAGTGTTGGCAATGAGTACCCAGTTAATCGTCGAACGATGCGAGTATCGGTTAGTAAAACTGCTATTCGGTTACTCGGATAAAAATACATTTTTCATAGTAAATATGTATAAAATAATTTTTAAGTTATTTGTAATGTATATTGACACATTTCCCTATAATTTAATTACCGTTAGGGTTGCTCTAGTGGTTCACAAATAGAATCGATTTGTTTTAATTAGTTTAATTTTTTACTTTAATTGCCAGGGGGTACACGTTTTGAAAACCTGAGTTATAATTACTTCATTTAGACCCATGTTAGTCAGAGGGACATACTTTAACAAGATGCTGCCACAAACATCTAAAGCTTGGAAATATTGTTAAAGAACGACTGACTCGAAATCTGTCAGATGCAAATCATTTTGAATCGAAGTTGTCGTGTACGGGTGGAACTACAGATATTCTAAATCACCTTTAATTTAAACTCATTTCGAAAAAAAAAATAAACCGGCTATCCATTTTCGCTCGACGATTCTTAGCCATTCCCGCTAGTTCATTACCATCAGAACGCGTTTTCTCTATGACAGGAAATGTTATCATAAAGTTGCAAAATCGTTTGTCCTCATATGTTGATAAAATTAAGTAGATTGCCGCTACAGGTGACATTTAAAATCAAAATTCTTCAAAGATATTGTATGTGGGTTTCTTTGAGTTTATATTCATATAGTGTTCATATATGTAACATTTGTGGTTTATTTCTACCAATAAGTAAAAGGATGAGATTAACAATAAAAAAAAACATCGGAGTAACCGGGTACTCGATTGGAAGTTTAAGCGAGTAACCGTTTACTAAAAATCGTCCGATTTGCCAACACTAAAAAGCATACAATGTTGTGATTTCTTGATACTTTAAAAGTAATCAAAAGCAATTAGTTTTAAAAAAAGGTTTGAATACCTATATATGCTCTAGTG
Source organism: Saccostrea cuccullata (assembly GCF_032062105.1). NCBI lineage: Eukaryota > Metazoa > Mollusca > Bivalvia > Ostreida > Ostreidae > Saccostrea > Saccostrea cuccullata. Next base: position 1,120 of record NW_026918997.1, on the reverse strand, counting down.
CATGAATATCTATGTAGGATTTGTATTAAGGGAAAAGTAGTCATCAATTTTTACTTGACTGAAATTGAACAGAAATAGCTGTAGAAATCTAAATCTCAAGAATTTGATATATTCCTTATATTGTTTTGATTACTGTAAACGTGGAAATTTTGACGATGTGCTAATTTTGACTATATTGACGATTCTTCTTTTCTCGTCAAAATTTACACTCGTCAAACTTCTTATCATATACATAGAGACACAACAGACATTGACCATTGTACAACTTTACCGCTAATTTTTTAACGGCTTTTTCGTTTGACAACGAGATCAAAGTCACTGTTAATTTCTTTTGTAATTAGTTATGAAAACATAGTGATATAAAATCACATTTTTTAAAAACCATTGAATCTAAATTAGTGTATCAAATACTGCAAGCGTAATTTAGCGTAATTATCACGCCGTGCTTGACCTTGTTTGTCACCTCAGGCATTTGACCGCTTATAATGAAATCAAATTACAAGAGGGCAATTTATTTAATCAAATCTTACACACATAGTTTATACAAAAATTAAATTTTAGTGATTCCGTCGCTGCCTTTGTATCCCTGTGAATTCAAAGATTTGAAACTCTAGATTAAATATTTCGTCAAAATTAACACTCGTCAATTTTCGTAAACAAAAAATCGTCAATTTTTCAACTCGTCAATATAACCACGTTTACAGTAATAGTAACACTTCTCACTGCAGAAAAAGTCCAGGCTCAGGTCTTCCATCAGAGATGCCCAAGTTCTGGGAGGAAGACATGGACTATATATTTGGGTTACAGGGTCAGTCAGAGGTCATGGGACCTTTGTGGCTACAGCACTGTGTCAGAGGTAAGATTGATTCAGTCCGACAAAAAAAGGAGGGGGGGTCAAAAACTAATCCTTGATTATACTGAGAAGTTATTTGCAAATTGGCAAAAAGCTGGAAGTATGGAAAATCAGATTGTAGTTTTAATACAATAATTTTGTGTCTGATGGTCAAGGATATAAACATTAAATGATTATTGATTCAATAGGTTTGCAGCTGTTTTTAAGAATTGTGCATTTTTTTCCCCTTCAAAGCTTTCTGGCTGCAGGCTCGGCTGTGTCTACTAC
>NW_026918996.1:0-151290 GCF_032062105.1 Saccostrea cuccullata | reverse complement strand
CGATGCAATCATGGGGATGTGAAACTACACCGGTGTAACGACGAAAAGTGACCCTCGTAGAATATTGACCGGGGGTCATTTTTCTACGTAGAAATTTGACCCCTTGGTCAATATTCTACGTAGAAAAATGACCCACTTTTTTAAAAAAATTATGGCCAAATGGTCGTTTTTCTCCGTGTGCATTGTAGAAAAATGACTCCATAGAATAATGACCCCCTTGTCATTTTTTGATACAAAAACATTCGTTTTGGTAGGAATAATCTTGTTAGGCGATTGGATACGGGTTATATCAAACAGCCTTATGATATGAAGTGTTCATTTCTGAAAGCTTTTATCTGAAATAACGTTATCAAAGTTATAGTTTACCTTACATTGATAATACAAACTGTTTTATCCCAATTAAAGGAAAACAATATATATATTAAAATGTTCTAAGGCTATTAGAGCAAAGATACGTGCATTCATAGATTTCTTCATTACATTAATATTTAATACAGTAAGTTTCCACAGTTGTCATTTTGATCTTTAAAGAAAGGTCATTTTCTAGCTCGTGTCAGAAAAAGAAACTTTCACAAGTTTCCATAATTGTAAATCTCTTTGATATTACCCTTGATAAATAATTTGCAAAAATCAGAATTAAATTTAAGATTTAACGTTTTTTATCCCTACTTTTAAAACTGGCACAAAAAAGGGCGGTTGTTTAGGAAAATAGATCTTATAAAAATATCATTTTGGTAAAATTTATTTTTTTATTCATTAAATTTTTATTATTATTTAGTTTATTTCTATAAATGAAATTTCAAACTTCTCGTTAAAAAATGGGGATGGTTTAATTTGTAAAAAAATAAGTACTAGATTAAATTGCCTCTGACCTATGATACCAGGGAAACGAAAATGGTTAGCTCAAAACCTGTAAAATGTCTTTTGTCGTTTGCTAGCGTCAACAAAACCTTAACAAAATGGGGGTTGTTGCATAAAAAATGAAGAAAAGAAGTGTTCGTCATACCAAAAATTGGAGCATGTAGTATCGTTTTCCCCCTTTCTACGTGTACTTACATGTGATGATTTTAAGAGCTTTTTACCAATAGATAAAAAAAATGTTTGCTAATGAAAGAGTTGTCAGTTTACATAATTATTATATTTTTTCTAAGTATAATAACAGAAATAGAAAATGACATTAGATATCAAAGTAATTGCATGATAAACTGAGAATTCATTTGTATTTGCAAAGTTAGTGTCTAAGAAAATCTCAGAAGAAAGTAGGGGGGTTACAGCAACCATCTGTAAGGTGTCTGTGGGCTTAAATGTGGTGAAAAGGGAATGAATTTATATATGTCTGTGAAGATTGAACTATTATTCACTCAGATGTAAATTTTTGCCCGTTTTGGGGGATTTTTTAAAGTTCATTATAGGAACGTTTCCGTGTATGGTATTTTCCGTATACAGTTTAAAAGGTATGTTTCCGAAAGCAGAATGCATACAGATATATGTAAGTTTTAACGTGATAACTTTAACTTTTCTATCGTCAACTTCCCTTACTTCTGCAGCAATATACTTTCATCACATGCATACGGAGTTTGATTTGATAGGCAAGAGCATGCGCTACGAATAAACAATTTCTAAAACGAGGTAAATTATTGACAAGCAAGTTGATGAAACAAGAATATCAGCAGTCTCGTTTAAAGTCATCATTTTGTAAGTTCTATGATCAATACAATGACCTTGTCAGCAAATACAATTTATTATTGAGTCAAATGCTGACTGACGTTTTTCATACTCATTGTTAGTCCATTATTTATACACTGAATTGACGACGGATTTTCAGTTATTTCCCGATCATAAAAGGAGCACACGACGGGTGTGACCGGTCGCCAGGGGATGCTCACTCCTCCATAGCACCTGATCCCACCTCTGATGTTTTGGAGGTCCGTGTTTGCTCTGCTCCTATTTTTGTATTGTTTTATGGACTTATGATCTGGAATACTGTTCATTATCTCCGCATGTAAGAGCTATATCGTTAAATTACGTTGCTTTTCTTGCTTCTATGCAATGATTTTGGATTTGTAAAAATTTTCAAAAATGAATTCAAATGGTAAAAAAATGCTAATTGCCATTTTCGGAACAAAACCTTTGAATGAGAAAAAGCACTCCTAAATATAATGATAAATTTATGCTCCTCAATAAATTAATACTCATTGGGATTCTGAAAGCAAAAAAAAATCCATACTAGATACATTGATTATGATGCTACTATTAAGATGTGCAATCAAATATATGTTGGAAAGGAGTAAAGTACACCCCCTCCCTCCTTACATTTGAAAGTATAAAAAAGATATCAGGAGACACAGATATAAGGTTTTATTGCATAAAAAAGGAGGGGGTCAAATTTCTAGGGGGGTCATTTTTCAACGTGTATGGAGTCGTAGAATTGCTGGTCTGGAATGGTTTTCTACAGTCGAAAAATGACCCTACTTGTCGTAGAATATTGATCCTGCGAAGAAAAATGACCCCCTGGTCAGAATACTACGAGGGTCACTTTTCGTCGTTACACCGGCAATTAATCGAATGTATTTAAATGGGTTTTGTGGATATATGCTGAACGATGTCCTATGAAAAACGCAATGTTGTCAACATGCAGATTTTTTAACACACTCAAAAAGCGCAGTTCAGTGTAGTTGTACTTGAAAAGATATATTAATATGGTGCTGACTTTCATTCCATATTCGGCAATAAGGTATCAAATTATGAGAAATATAAGTATTTGAGTATTCAAACGTAATTCATTCCTAATTATGATAGATTACCATGAAGCGCATTAAAAATCTTTAGTTTCCATGAAAAGTTTGGGTGTTGCATATCGAATATCATTTGTTACATAATGACACGCCCATATTTTAGAAACGTGACAGAAATATTCGTCGTAATGCTTTAGGACACCTCGCGTCTAGCAACATAAGTAACACTAAAATGGAGATTTTTAAAGTTAATAGAGAGAGTTTAAGAGACTCCCTACTTCTATAAAACACGCATTGCATACGAATGGACATAATCATGAATTTATCTTGTTTATAGAAGTTACCATAACACATGTACTGTATCGTCCGAACACGTGCTTACTCGGTCTTTATATAGCCCGTCGATTTGATTGGCTATTATATTTATGGAATACCTATATTCGAATGAACCGCATTAGATCTTTTTTTCCCTTCTTAAGGTCGCCAACGTCGCGTAGTGGTTAGAACGTCTGTTCTACTGTCGCAAAGTAAGGAGTTGATCCTTATGTCGCGGGTTCGAATTTCATGGTGGGACATAGAGACTGGTCTTTCGGATGAGACCGTATAAACCGAAGTCCAGTGTCGCAGTGGGTGCTGGCATGAAGAAGATCCCTCACTGCTCAATGGTTCTGAGTGCCGAGTATAGGCGAAAAATTTGTAACTCGCCACCGGCAAGTGGTGGCATCTCCATATAAGTGAAAAATTCTCGAGAGGGACGTTAAACAACATACAATCAATCAATTCTTTCTTAAGAAATGGGTGTGACAATTAACTTCTAAAAATAGCTTAAAGCGTTCCATTCAAATGGAAATTTTTGCCACTTTAATGCATCATAAATTTTTACAGTATAGAAAAGGGTATGTATTATTCTCTATTTACAGCACTTTCCCGAAAAACACAGCAGTAGTTTGTGGTTTTACGTCATGCATGGTGCGTATATGCCTTTTGAAATCATGTGTGATATGAGTGCTGTATAAGCACATACATTACAATGTTGCTTTATTATCTTCTGATGTCTCCACAACTGCCTCTTAATTATATACAGTCACCATCCTTAAGGTGTAATATCCCTCTGATAAGAGAGATAACTTTCTTCATGAAATTCAGTGGATTGTCAACTTTCTGAAGACATTTTCCCTTGGAATTCAATGAATTCTCAATTCATATTTTACAGATTTCACTAATATGAACCATTTTATAGTCAGCACAATCAAATCGTACAGATGTTGATTTCTAGTTTCTATTGCCTATCTTTTTATCAATTATTTATAATAGTTTACTTAAAACATTTACATGTATATTCAGTTCCTTTAGACGATGTAATTTGAGATATTTCTATCTCTTAATGTACACGTATAAGTCATTTAATTATTACAGAAAGATTCTTTCAGATGCAGAATTGATTATAAACATTTAATTAATCTTTTGTTTCACTAAAAATATTTTCAAGGGCGATTATGGAAAGATTACTCCTGTAGGTGGATGTATATGATTTTACATGTACAGAAAACAATTTGATATTCTGATTTAAAAAGCAACGCTTCAGTAAGTTTTTTTTATGAGAATTCGATAGGTATGAGAGTGAATATTATTTTCATGTAAACCTCATATTTCTAATTTTATTGTGAGATAAGAAATTATTGATGTTTTTATTTAGCATATCAAATTTTCTTCACAATTATGATTTGAATTCTGAAAAAGTAAGCAACGCTTCATACTTCAAGCTATTTTCTATTATAATCTAATGTTATTGTTATTGATGAAAATCAATGTTTGGACTAAAGAAAATGGTGAAATTTGGAGCAGAGGGATATTTCACCTTAAGAAATAAACAGAAAAATATAATAATCATCTTGCATTTGTTTTAGCAAAGCATTGTTAATAAAACATTTTGAAAATACATGTAGGTCGCCTGAGCTACTTATTTGACCTACTGCATTTTGACTCGATTACGTCAAAAAATACATGTACATGTAGGTCACCAGAGTTACCTATTTGACCTATTTGACTTATTGCATTTTGGCTCGATTCCGTCTATCAACGTCCTTCATGTATTCATTCATTTTTTATAATACCCCCAGCTTCGAAAGCAGGAGGGTATATAGTAATCGATATGTCCGTTCGTCTGTTACGCTTTGGTGTTCCCATCTCTTATCCTTAACCCCTCACACACCACTGAATGAAATTTGATGAAACGTTCACAGAATCTTTAGATGTATTACATATTGTGCACCTCCTATTTTACTTTTTGATCTGACACATAAATTTGGGTTTCCTACAGCAAAACATGGACACTGCCATTATATTCATATGGGAGGCCGGGGTATCATTCAGTGAGCTCATTGCTCTCACAATACCTCTAGTTTATTATTATATATTTTTTCTTTTGCTTCACTTTTATTTTTAAAATCTTTTTTGTTATTTTCAGTTATTTGTGTGTGTGTGTGTGTGTGAGGGTGTGTGTGTGTGTGTGTGTGTGTGTGTGTGTGTGTGTGTGTGTGTGTGTGTTTGAGAGAGTGTTTTCTACTAATCCTTTTATTGACAGCTATTAATATTCTTAATTTTTTCTCAAAATAAGGAATCAAAATTTAAATGAACGCATGAAACTCCCTCACTTAATAATGAGGTTTAATGTATATATGGAATATGGTACTTAGGTGACATTCCAGTCTTGTGAATAACTTAATTGTTTGTTCATCTACAACTACAGCCAGTACAACTTTGCAAATATTTTTCCCAAGATTGTAGCTTTCAACCCATATAGAGATTATGTATATTGGTGTACGTGGTACGTCTTTTTTAAACGTGATATTTCTTACCTGAAATTGTCAGAATCTTTATTTTAACAACTTTTAGGTGTATTGAAAGAAGAAATAAAGAATTTACTTTACATTTTTCCATCCGGAAGACAAGATCCTTTGCTATAAACAATGAACAAACGTTACATGCATGTGTGAACATATGATTGTTTTATTTTTCTCTGACACATTCATTCAATTTTAGTAGCGGAATATGCTAAATAATGATTACGTTAATTCATCATACTTATGTGTTAATTATCATGCTAACCATGCAATTAAACAGCTACTTGTTCTTCTCTAGGTTTTGTCTAAACGAAACAAGGTAATCGTTTACTGTCAAAAAGATTGAAAGATGAATATAGATTTGTTCATATTTTGATTATTTTTAGTATTTCTTTCCATCAATTACACCAGTGTTGTGAATATTTTATTTTAATCACTGATTGTGTTGCTTCATACCTTAAAACAGTATACTTAAACAAGTTAATTAAGACCGATGTAAAGCAATAAAAACCCATAAAAAGAGACCCAAACATACTCTTTTTATTTTAGTGTTATATTCCATGAGATTACACGGGTTCGTACTTCTCTAATTAATTATTATACTCTTTAATTCTTTCCCAATACTTAATTCTTGCCATATGTAGCCAACTGCCGGTTAGCATCAGAACTTTGTTTTAGATGGTTAATTGTATGTGGTGGTGTATTTGTTTTGTCATTTATATTTCTGATAAAAATGATAAAGCAAATTCCAACCTTGCATTTTCATTTGTGTCAAACTTCACCTCAAATATGCATAAAAATTCCTTTGAAATACTCAGTATTTAAAATGAATGAAAAAATACATGATAGATATCGCATATACTTTATGACGTTAATTTTGGTACAACTCAACTGCTGTTTAAGAAAATCACACACAAAATTATAAACCAACCTGTATAATAAACAAACTAAGCATACGCTAACAATATTCTGTAAATTGGTAAATTAATTTCATTTATTTTCATTTTCCGTACACTCCTCTCCATTTTAAGTATCTAGACAATGTCCACGTGTTTTTATTGTTCAGATTCTTCAATGCTCTGGCTACATACGCGAATCGAGGAAGAAGGGAAGACGGTATCACTCTGGTATTTCTTCTGGCAGTCTCACAATTTGAAACGTTGAAGAAAGCATTGGCAACAATCACAATCAGGAGCAAATATCTAGCATCCATAATTCCTGAAACACAAGACGACGAGAATCAATTTGCTATCGTAACATTTAAGTATGCAAAAGGCGAGGATAAAGAATGCTGAGCTTGTTTAGCCTCCTTCCCCTAAGTCACGCATGTTAACGCATATACCATTTCCTATTTCTAACGTAAAATCACGCATATACCGTTTCCCTGCAATCAAAAGTTCATTTAATCTTCAATTTAATGCCTAATTCCTTCTATTTTATACCTGCTGAAATCTCACTAAATAGTAAATAAGAAAAGTTATTTTCTTATTAAGATATTACGTCATAATATTATTTACGATAAACTTTAGAGAAACTTTTACCACGCTATAAAGTTCTTGCGGGGAAATGGTAAACACATATTTCTATGACGTTAACGTAAAGTGTATGTTGTATACTAATTTAGTAAGTTGTAAAGAGTTAAAGTCATTGTTTTGTAAGTTCTGTGGTTGATACAGTGACATTAATTGTGAGCAAAATAATACAATTTATCATTACGTCAAAAGCTGACTGACGTTTTCATACTTGGTCTAATTGTTAGGTCATCATATATTCAGTGAATTGTCGATGGATTTTCTTTTATTTCCTGATTATAACAAAGAGCATAAGACAGGTGAGACCAGTCGGCAGGGGATGCTCACTTCTCCATGGCACCTGATCCCACCTCTGATGGTTTGAAGGTCCGTATTTTTCTGACGATTCAATCAATTCTTACTTGACTTTAGTTTTCAAGGTCTCATCCAAAAACCAGTGATTTTCACTTCTAATGCCGTCCAATGAACGGTCTCTTTTTATGTTAACGTTTAATGAACGACTCGGTGCGCCAAGCAAGAATCGTAACCTGGGTCTCTTGTTCAATGCAACAACCGAGCCCTCTACCACTGTTCTACCGTGAGCGGTCAATCATTAAATAACGTATCTTTTTTTATTCTTATGTACCCCCAGGTAAGTAAAATCTAGTTTTATACAATTAATGTCACTGACCCTGAAATTTTTTAGATGGCACTTGTTGACAAATATATGAGTCGATAAGATGAAATAAATAACTAAGTAACTTTTTCCATCAATAATTAGCATCAAGTTATCTTTATATTCATACCCGAAAATGAATTCTATTAAATAAGTTTCGAGATTTTTAACATTAGATAATTTTGAATGTTAAAATGTACATGAACTTTTAATCAATAATATATAAATTTCAATATTTTTATCAAAAGTTTTCAATTTTTTATTATAACATACAGAAATCACTATAAAAACCCTATTTACTCAAATTCTTAAAAGTAGTTCATTGAATGTATTACATACTAACTGTAACTTTCCTTCTGGGGGGATCTGCAAATGTGTCGACTGCAATGTTCAGATGCCGTTTTTGAAGCAATGGTTAAAGAGGCTTTAAAGGCAGATTTATATATATTCCAGAATATTGCCATATGACGAATATTGATCGATCGAAATATCATCACAAGCATCTGAAATACAGGTATCATAGTATCTAAGTTGTTGCGTTTCTTGGTTCACAACATGATGCAGTCATTGGGTAATGAATAGTCGAAGACATGTTAAGTACTAGTATTTAAATGTGTTATGTATTAAAACGCATGAATACTAAGTACACGAATACGATGAAAGATTTTATAGGAAACACAATTTTATCAACATGCTGGGTTTTTTACACAGTGAAAAGAGCAGTGCAGTGCACCTATAGTTGTAATTAATTGAAAAAGAAATATACAATGTACTTTGGCGTTTGACGTTCATACCATATTCGGTAATAAGTGTATCAAGTAAAGAAAAATAAAAATGTGGTTTTCGAACGTAATTTTTTTGCTAATTATGATTAGTTAAAAGGACACAATGAGTCAAAATCATGTCTTTCTTTTAATATATATGTAGCATACAGAGAAAGACTTATGGAAATTATGAATACATAGCTAAGATATGACAATTAAACTGCAAGAAAAGACTGTACAATATAAGTGCCGGAAAAACAAAGGCTGCATCTACTGTTTCGTTGTTTTGTGTATGTCAAGGTCACACCACTTTTATTTTTAGCTCAAACTTGTAAACAACATTCAACTGGAGCATGCAAAGGTGGGAGATATGTTCTAACAACTTGTTAAAAAGATTACATCAAAGATATTGGTCTGCTTACATTCATTCCTTGATACTTGAGACCATGGTTACTATGGAAACTTATTCAACTTTTCTGCGCACGCGTACAATAGGGAGGAAGAAGTACCAGGTTAGTTTGTAATATTTTCGTTATGGAGCATACTAAAGTTATTTTTACTTTTATTTTTCTCCTTAAAAATATAATTTTTAGGTTCTGAAACCTGTAATTTTCTGAAACCTAATACTTTAAGGAATTGAACAAAATTTACACAGGTCATGCAAAAATTCTACAATTGTCAATTTTCCCCTTTGTGCGTCACGGTGTCTCTTTAAGAAGTAAGGTATCGTTTTTAAACATCTATTGGGATATAAACTCCCCATCTTTCATAGTCTAGAAATTATTATATGCTTACCAAAAGGTGATAAGCCAAAAGAATTTCTGAAAAAGTAGCGAGCTATTACACTTTAAAATGTATTTTATAAACATATTGGGTTATAGGATAAAATCCACCCTAAACAATATTTTAAGAAATACTCAACTTGGATTTCTAAAAGGAAGGTATTTAATATGTGGAATGAAACATAATTATGGAGATATTAGTTACAAACAGTATTCAAGATCAAAAGTCCATAAAACAATACAAAACAGGAGCAGAGCAAAACATTAGAGAAGGGGTTCAGGTGCCATGGAGGAGTGAGCATCCCCAGCCGACCGGTCACATCCGCCGTGTGCACCTTGTCATGATCGAGAGATGACGGGAAAATCCGTCGTCAATTCACGGTATAACTAATGGACTAACAATTAGTATGAAAAATGTCAGTCAGCATTTGACTCAATGATAAATTGTATTTGCTAACAAGGTAATTGTATCGACCAAAGAACTTACGAAATGATATGGCTTTAAACGATATTTCTGATATTCTTGTTTTATCAACTTGTTTGTCAGTATCTCGTTTTATAAATTCTTCATACGTAGATAGGTAGGTGAAAATATTAGATTTCTTTGGGTTCAACAATTTTGACCTTGGAGTTTATTTTGCATTTAAGTAATTTCAACCTTCGCCATAAGCTGCCACACGAGGACATCAGTGTTCACAAACACATCATTTTTGAAAATAAAATCGTTTTACATATTTATAGTACAAACAATTGAAACTCATTTGGTGGGATATGCTGATTAATTATAACGTTAATTCATCATGTTTATTTGTCGATAATCACATGTTGATCGGGCAATATAAGACATACTTGTTCTCCTCTAAGTTTGCGTCAAAATGAAACAATGTATTGTATCCTTTCATTAAGAGTGGAAGATAAAGTTTCATTTGTTTATTTTTGACATTTACGTATCATCATTTTTACTTTCATAGGTTGTTGAATTATTTATACCTAGAACTAGCAGAAAAATTACGGGTCAATCTTTTTTAGTATTTCTTTACACCAAACACGCCTCTGCTGCAGATATTGTACATGTATACCTATCAGCTCGTGTTGCCCAAAACATACCTAAAAACATCATACACCTAAACACGTAAGGACTGGAGCAATAAATATCCGTGAAAAAGATATTCCAAAAATACTTTTATCATTTTAGTGTTACATTTTTATTCCAATGTAAAAATGTAAAGAAATATGTATTTTTAAATTGTGATATTTACAAAAGAGATATTAAGAAAAAAAATACATAAACGTCGAAGGCCTTTATGCATAAAATTATCACGCAAGCCAATCGAACATAAATTATCTAAATTATTTACAATCATATCAAAAAGACTTGTCTATATAGGTATGGAAGCGCTTGCATGCCAGCATTTTATACAAGTATACATTTACAAAATCCATCTTCAATAATATGGTATCGATTCTCTACCTTCCTTCTACAATGTATCAAAAAAGTAATTAATCAAATATCACAATACAAAATACATTTTAACACAATGTTTATATGTCCTCACTTCACTGATTAAAAACATAATATAAAAGATGTATGAACACAATTATGCTTCCCTCGCCCCCAGGAAAAAATTATAGATAAAAAAACAACATCGATTTATGTTGAAAAAACTATAGAAACCTGTTAAGTCTCACAAACTTACATAAGTGTCATAGATTATAATGTACAATTAATTGACTTGTTTAAGTAAAGCCTGTGCAAAATAAATGTATATAAGAACTATCTGTAAACACATTTCGACTATATGTAGCTATGAACCATTACACAACAATTTTACATTTATGTATAGAAAGAAAAATTATCTAGAGTAACTAAGCAAATTGTTTCCCATCTTTGACAATCTGTTCTGTATAAAAAATTTAATTTTCTTGTGATGAAAACAGTCTGAGAAATCCTTTAAATAACACTTGTTTCAATTAACTTTCTTTATTAAACATAGTACACGTAAGAGGGTGGGTAGGTGAGTGGGTGTGATGAGGCAAAGAAAAGCCTTCGAGTGAGCGTGATTGAATTGAATACCCGGTTCTACAGGTATCGACCTTTAAATACTGACCAATAGCTACTTCGCAATGATTAAAGCATACTTTAAATGTTGGTGGGGGTATACTTGAAAGTATTGTGGCAAAGTAACAGTTGAAAATTAGTAGAATAGTAGATTATTTTAATCTTATTTTTAGTCCCTCCTTATAGAAAAATAAAGATAGGGTAGTTTTTTGTTGTTGCTTTTGTTGATAATCGACTTCCTCCTAAATAAGTCAGGGGGTTGGGTGGGTATAACACTTAAAAATATACACTGTAAAGCTATGGGCTAGTGTAAAATACACATTCCAATGCAAAAACTATACATGTAGATATAACCTTTTGATATAGCATACAGTATTCATTACATTTCTTCCTTCTTGTTTTACTCCATCCTTTTACTCAGTTCTGAGTATATTTTTCAGAGAATTTAAATCAGAACAAACATTTTCATTTTTGTAACGTCTTCTTTATACTGTATCATAATATGAAAAGTTAATTGAAGATCATTTCTTTTTATGTCCCCGTAATCGAAGATTCGGGGGTATATAATTTTAACGTGTCCGTCTGTATGTCTATCTGTCTATCTATCTGGCGGCCTGTTTGTCCGCAAAAACTTTAACCTTGACCATAACTTTTCATTTATTGGAGCTATGACTTTCATATTTTATATGTGTATTCCTTGTTTCAAGATCTGCTTTGGGTACCACCAAATTTGACCTTTTGACCTTTACCTTGGAGTTTGTCCCATTTTACACAAAAATGCCAAATTTTTACTTTGGATATAACTTTTAAACGGTAGATACTAGTACTCGCATACTTCACATATGTATTTTTTGGCATGACCTTTCATTGTATACTAAAAACTTTTACCTTTTGACCTTGACCTTGGAGATTTCCGTACTTATGAAAAAAAAATTTATCCTTGGCCATAATTTTTGAACGGTAAGGGCTAGGGTTTTCATGCTTCACATATGTAATCCTTGTTACATTAAACCTTTCTTAAGAAACCATCACCTTTGACCCTTTGACCTTTGAGTTTGACCTACCTTTCAAAAACTTATCCTTAGCCATTACTTTTGAACAAGGGGTGCTAGGACATAATTTTTCTGTCAGTACGATGATTTCCACCATCGTAAAACAATGTTTACCTAACCCTTTAGGCTCGATAAATCTTTTACTCCTTTAGATTCTGAATCATCGCATTGACCTTTAAAAATAGTTATAATTGTATAATGTTATGAGGTCAACATATCAACAATTTATTCCCAATTAGCTCAGGTGAGCATTTTGGCCAATATGCTTCTTTATCTAATTTTTTACCTAAAAAATTCAGCTTTAATCCACAGGGAGTCATTGTTCTACGGGGGGCATTTTTCTTCACGTGGGTTCTGCAAATTTTTAGGGTGGTGACACTTTTTCTACGGGCAAAAGGGTCATTGTTGGACGTCGAATAATGACCGGGGGTCATTTTTCGCCGTAGAATATTGACTGCGGGGGTCATTTTTCGCTGTCGAAAAATGACCCCCGGTCATTATTCGATGGGGGTCATTATTCGTCTTTACACCGGTAAGTTGCACAGCTGAATAAGAAGTGTAAAAAGAAAAGTTTGTAATGCACAGCTATATCATAATATTCAAAACAAATTGTAATAGTCTTAGTTTTATTTATCATTAATTAATTTGATTCAAACATTACTTCATTGAAACACAATCAATGGAATTGGACAAAAAAGTATTCCAACTTAGATTGTCCTCTCAAACACAAGTAAAGTGACATAATTATATACACGTGATGTACAACCATCAAAGTTACAAACCAAAACTAGAGGTATTGTGAGCAATGAGCTCACTAAATGAATAAATGATACCCACCGCCTCCCATATGGTTATAATGGCAAAGTCCAGGTTTTGCCGTGGCCGGGAAACCCAAAATATGTGTCGGATCAAAAAGTAAAATAGGAGGTGCTCAATGGCAATATGTAATCAAGATTCTGTGAAAGTCTCGTCAGATTTCACTCAGTGGTATAAAAGGAGTTGCGGATAAGAAATGGGTACCCAAAAGCGTAACAGACAGACGGACGGACATATGGATTACTATATACCCTCTCGCTTTTTAAGCAGGGGTATAAAAAAAGGTGCAGAGAAAAAAAGGGAAGGAACGGAATGGAATTATAAAGAATGGTTACACTGGTTATTCATAAAAATCTTCTCGATTTTTTACAGTTGTAATATACTATTGAACGGTTTAAACAATGATTAATTAATCAAAAATAGTACATGTATGAATCACACAGTCAACAAAGTCAATGAATTAAATGTTTTGTTATTATATCTTTCTTTTAATTTTTTCCTGCAATCGTGATAGTACGCGTATCTAGCGCACTCCATTGAATGTACTTCTTGTAAAATCCTTTCTGTAAAATAGTAAATTTATATATCGATTACAAATAATACAAAATAATGTAATATACTAAAACGATTCAGTTTTAAACAGAATATTTTTAGAATTAGAACTAGATTTATATATCTTTTATTCATATTTTTTTCTATAAATATATCTTATCAATAAGGGATTATTTTATTGAAGGAATAAAAAAGGAATGAAGGGATTTAAAATCCTGTCTTATTTTTTTGCATTTTAATTTGTGACAAATATATTCAGTCAGGAACAGCCGATTTAAAAATCTGAAACACTCATGAACATAGAATTAATTCATTATTATGAGGGCCATTCAAAAAATCCGTAAACTATGTTCCTCGTCGTCATACTAGTATTATTATTACAAGATTATAGATCAACACATTTCGTGCATGTAATTTATTTGTCGAAGTGTGAAGTGTCATTCCATTTGATTAAATAGAACTCCTGTTTTAGCCAATATTTAAGCCACGCGTTTTGTTACCACGTAGCACAGTTAACCAACACTGAAACGTCAAAAACAACGTGCCGAGAAAGTTTCTCAAAATTACTCTTCTTTTTTTAGTTTCATACATTTGTTGCATTTTCTCCTTCTTAAAAAACGTATCCATAACACTTAACACCTAGATGTAGTTTGCGATCAATTGTGCAAATAGCTTGAACTAGATTGTCAGTGTCTTCAATTAGAAATTCTTTACTGCGTAACTCTATTAGTTCCGCATTGAAGCGCACATCGCGTTTAATGACGTTCCTAACTCTTTTGACAAGATTTCAAATATAACATGTTTCTTTGCAGTCAAACTCGCCACCACTCAAAAGTTGCATTTTTCCATTTAATACATATACACGGCTTATTTTTTGTTCATTTCCTGTTTTATACAGAATTTGTTATAGAGGAATTTCCCGAATGTAAAGCAAAATTTTATTGCTACTCACTGCTCCGTGACGTCCTCCAGCGTCATGTTTTGTTTTTTTTTCCTTTATCAACCAAGTCCATGTGTATATTTGGAAACTGATATATTTTAAACGGAGCGATATATTACTTTAACTGATAGTATAGTATTTAATACAGCAAGAATTAATTTAAACTTGTAGATTTTAATTCGTTTCAGCTCCATTTATTTGAGTTAATATGGCTACAGATACTATAAGTGAAATTAATTACTAATATTATCTAAGTAAATTACTCAATGTTGACGTTGCTATGTGACCCCATTTTTGCTGTTCTAAATCTTTGATAATTTTTTTAAATATGAAAATATTATTCCATTTTTTGCTCAAATTATTCGAAATTGTTGTTAAATACATGTATGTGTAACAAATTTGGATATAATATGGCGTTAAATAAAAAAAATAGAACAAAAGACTACGCATTTTTTGAATGACCCTCGTAAAAATTATCACCTTAACAGTTTTAGCTGTCAGTGTGGCACATTAATGAAAGGAATATCATATTTTCGGGTGTTCAAATAAGTCAAAATATACATTTTTCAGCAAATATATATCAACATGTGTATGTCTAATCTGAATTTGATAAGAAAACTTGTCGACCATTTATCATGTTTTTTTTACAGATTAAAGGTAAACTGAAAATATCTTTCACTTTCATTTAATTTACATTTTATTACCTTAAAGTAAATCATGCAGAGAATTCAAAATATATTAGTTATTTGTTTTTTTTTAATCCTGTGATACCCATACTGAAACATTGGTTACATTGGATACACTTAAGGACCTTGGTGAGAGCATTGAGTCACTGGTCAGCACAGAATCTGTAACTTCAGAATGGATTCCTCCTGATATTGATGAAAACAATAACACAGATCATCATGATGTTCCTCCAAGTCACTGTAGCAGAAAATTTATTGTGTTTGAAGAATGTTTAAACCAGCTTCTCCAGCTCTTTACAATATGTGGTCAGAGGTGTGACATTAGTAAAACCATAGTTGGAATTCAATCTGTTGTTTGTATCCAGCGTATGTGTCTATGGAGAGACTTTCACATGGGGATCACAACCCTTAACTGGATCAATTCCTACTGGAAACTTGATTTTGTCAGCAGCAATCTCGAATAGTGGCAGAAGCATATATTAAAGTTTGACTGTTTCAATATGCCAATATCCTGTTTCTCAGAGAGAACCTATCACAACACCCAATAGGATTATCTTGTACCAGCTGTTGAAAAGGTTTGGAAAGCACATCTAGATGCAATATTTGATGTAATAAGGCAACAAAATGTTGCTGTACTTGTTGGGGGAGATGCTAGATGCTGTTCACTAGGACACACAGTTAAATATGGCACCTAATAGCACCTCTGATCTTTTGGAGGTCCGTGTTTGCTCTGTTCCTATTTTGTATTGTTTTTTGACCTTGAATACTGTTTCATATAGTTTGATGGATCTGAAGCTGAGACAGATACTTGTTGTTCAACTAGTTTAAGTAAGAAAAGTGCAATACCTCTGTTTGTTATATTTTAACTTACTGCACTTGCATGCGTGTATTAGTTACCCGAAAGTAAAATTATTGACACCAACATTCAGCACTAAATACCATGTATATTGTGTTTAAGATAGGATTCTTCTCATATTTTCTGTATTAAAAAATTAATGAAATTTTCACAGAATCACGAAGACAATATCACTAAGTGATGGAATCAGTGAAATTAAATTTGACCATTTTATATTAGAGACAAGGACAGATCAACGTCATTACCCTTTTTTCTGGAAATAACTAATTAAAAATGGAATCAGTGAAATTAAATTTGACCATTTTATATTAGAGACAAGGACAGATCAACGTCATTACCCTTTTTTCTGGAAATAACTAATTAAAAAAAATACTGATGCCAATTATGCAATCCCTACTTGTATGTCAAAAGATTGAAGGGTTTTCTTTTTGCATGAAAAGATACTACCATATACGACTAAATACAGTACTGTTAAGTTTAGATTCCTATTTTTCCATGCTGGTTGCACACAAATCTGTTTTTTTAATTGTGAAATGTGTTATTCTGGTTCAATAATATCTTTTAAATTATTTCTTATCAATTTTTTCAAGGAATTGTGACAGATATAGTAAATATACTAGTATTCTGAAAATCAAGGAAAAAATTGAGCCAATTTTAACATAAAATTGATACTTTCTTTAGTAATATCTAAAAATTTACATCATATACTTCCACGTTTTATGTTCTTTTCTGAATATTTAAGATAACTTTGACATATCTGCTTAAATTCAGCAAAAGCTTGAGACCTTTTAATAATTTTCTTGCTTATTAACTTTTCAATGCCAAAAAAATCATATTTTGTCCGTGCAGAAAGGTCAAGTAATTGATTAATATGCAAAGCCATTTGAAACTTTTTCTTAGTCACAATTTTAAATAGACTTACAATTTATTTTGTTCCATGCTTTATTTGGATAAAAAAAAATTAATTAAGCTATGTGCATGTATGTAGAAACTAAAAATATACATGTACTTGATTGACATCCCCAGATTAAAGCTTACATGAAAAAAGAAAGAAGTGATATCAACCATTGGTCTCATGTATGGCATATGGCCAAAGGTAAACTCAGTTTATATGATAAACGATTGTTTTATACAATTCATAATGCAATGGGTATTCCTCATTGAAGTTATTTACATTATTTTATATACTTATCATTTCAAAAATTAAGTTGTGTTTTGAAGGGTTGTTTGACACATTGGATGCTACTGGGAAGAAAGTACAACCAAGTAAGTAATTGGCCTCGGTCAGATTCAAACCACCTATACTGGTGTGTGGCATCTAGTGAAGGAAATGGTGAATTGGTTTCTGAGAAATGACAGTCTACCCTCAACCTAAGCACAATTATTTTAATAAAGAAAATAAGAATCATATAATAATAACAATTTACAATTGTACTTATGATAGTGTAAATTGACCTATAATCTTATCGGGATATGAAAGTGTAAAATAACCTGTTAGTCGGATTTAAGAAAAGTGTAAACTACTAGGATATTTATCGGAACATCTATTTTAACATTAGATTAACTTTTGCACAAAAAAAGAGTATTGAACTGAAGTTTATCAAAGTTTATGATTAAATGACAATTTACTTTATAGAATTCCGGGATTTTGACAAATATTCATTGTAAAGCTTCAGGAAAAGAGGAGTGAACTGGCGGAAATTGAAAAGGTTATGAGAACCTAGTGGCACCAGTAAATGAACGTGAGCCATGTTGACTAAGAGTTTTGAGATGTTCAATTTGCCATTGGATTGGGCACAAAGGTGAAGGACACTCCGGGAAAAAATCTTGCCCTAATGAGAAATGTCCTAACTATTTCAAATGCGGATAGGGAAGATTCCATAACGACTGTAGACAAAAGGAGAGACAAGTGGAGGAGAACCTGAAATCTCTTAAAAGAGAAATTACAGAATCTTGAATCCGAAAATTCCATGGCATCGTCTACCAATTCCTTTGCTTCTTTGTAGCGAGAACTACTTAGAAAGTCGAATCACCCTAAATACTCCAAAAGTTGTTCAATGCTTAATAATGTTATCTTTCTCCAAAAAAAAAACAAACACTACAAATGAAATACCGGCTCCTTCAAATTTGATGCTGATGAATTTGTCTATACACAATAGATTAGTCATGTAGTCAGGCAAATGAATTAAAAGTGCTTATCCTGAGCCATCTCCAAATTCTTCTGAAAATGATGTGCGTCATAAGAGAATTAAGATCGACAATCCTTATCAGTGCGTACAATCATTTCCCTCACCATTCTATCCCTACCAATTTTCCATTTTTCAAAATCCATGTCAAATGCCAGTACAAGCACCAATGCAGCTTTCCCCTACACCTAATATGCAGGCAGCTGACTCGAGTCTTTTTGCACCACAAATCAGTACCAACAAGCACCATATCTTCAAAAGAATACAATTTCAACCCCATTGAAAACAAACTTCAATTTGCTTGCCATTGCAGCATCAGTTCAAAGCATTGCAAAGGACACAAATGAATCTGATGGAGAGGATACTGATAAAGAAGAGCGCATGGAAAATACCGGCAATGAGGACCAGACAGACTCTCTTGGTACTGCTTAGACTTGACGTCTAACTATGCTGTGTATGTCCCTTGGATTCAACTTTAGATAAAATACACGCTACATTCACAAATGATCGTGATAATGAGATTTCGTTTTTGATCGAATATTAATTTCTATCAAGATGCTTGGGTGTAAAATAGATAGAAAAAGAAAAGATTTTAAAACATTTTTTTTTCCTTTTGTTTAATTTTTTACCTACAATAATCAAATAAATGGGATGTAAATATATGATCAATGTTTCCTTTTTCTTAAAAGCACTGAAGGATACTGCACAAAACCTGTAAATTCACTGAAATTAACTCACATTTACCTATAAAACAATTTACACCTGAGTATAGTACCTAGAATCAGAACTAATGTGATACTTGGCTGACACAACTTTGTCCTCTCAGTTCTGCTTTGAATAAACACTCCCATTTGAATATACCCACAAATCTCTCTGCTTTCAACGGATTATATGAATATACTTAGAAAAAATATAAAAGTGTGTTAAAGCTATATATTAATTGCGTATCTGGGCTAAATGGGAAAATATGGATAAAACGAACAGTATTCAAGCTCACAAGTCCACGAAATAATACAAAATAGGAAAAGAGCAAATACCGACCTCCGAAATAGGTGGGATCAGGTACCATGGAGGAGTAGGCATCCCCTGCCGACCGGTCACACCCGCCGTGTGCTCCTTGTCATGATCGGGAAATAACGGGAAAATCCGTCGTAAATTCAGAGTAAAAATAATGGACTAACAATTAGTATGAAAGACGTCAGTCAGCATTTGTCTCAATGATAAATTATATTTGCTGACATGGTCATTGTATCGACCAAAGAACTTACGAAATGATATGGCTCTAAACAAAACTGCTGTGGAAATAATGAGCTCATTAAATGCTACACCTGCCTTCCATACGAATATAATGGCAGTGTATGTCCATGTTTTGCTTTGTGAAACCCAAGATATGTGTAGGATCAAAAAGTAAAATAGGAGGTGCACAATGGCAATATGTAATAAAGATTCTGGGAAAGTCTCATAGAGTTAAGTGGTAATATGATTGATTGATGGTTGATTGATTGTATGTTGTTTTACGCTCCATTCGAGAATTTTTTAATCATGTAGAGAAATCATCATATAGCGGCGAAGGGCTTCAAATTCTGACCTTTATTCGGCACTCAGGGCCATTGAGCAGTGAGGGATCTTTATCGTGTCAACGTCTGCCTTGACACGGGACCTCGGTTTTAAGGTCTCATCCGAAGGACCCGCAACTTTCACTTTAAAGTGCCGTGCGCAGGGCGAAGGAACAGTTGCTACCGATTTTTAGGTCACCTGAGTAACTCAAGTGACCTATTGCTATCTGTTTTCGTCTGTCGTCGTGCGTCGTCCGTCGTGCGTCGTGTGTTAACATTTGAACATTTTCTGCTTCTTCTCTGAAACCACTGAACCAATTTCAACCAAATTTGGTATACAGCATCTATGGCTGAAGGGGAACAAAAATTATGAATTTTACGGTCCCCGTCCCCCTGGGGCCTGAGGGATGGGGCCAAAACCACCAAAATTATTGCAATCTTTAAAAATCTTTTTCTTTACTCCTGGACATCAAGCAGTCATACTGTTGGCATGAATGTAATGAGCATTGAGTCCTCTACCGAAATTGTGAAATTCATGGCCCCAGGGTCATGGGTTCTTGTGCAAGGGCGGAGCTATATAGATTATATAGTGAAAATGTATTATTTCTTTGAAAATCTTCTTCTCTGCTTCTGGGTATTAAGTAAACTAACTAACTAAATACATAGCTATGTTAAGCAAGAGTGCCTCTTCCAAAATTGTGAATTTTATGGCCCCAGGGTCAGAAGTTCTGGTGTTAGGGCGGGGCTCTTGATCATATAGTGAAAATGCATTAATTCTTTGAAAATCTTCTTCTCTGCTTCTGGGTATTAAATAAACTAAGCACATAGTTATGACGAGCAAGAGTGCCACTTCCAAAATTGTGAATTTTATGGCCCCAGGGTCAGGGGTTCTGTTGTTAGGGCGGGGCTCTATTGATCATATAGTGAAAATGCATTAATTCTTTGAAAATTTTCTTCTCTGCTTCTGGGTATTAAATAAACTAAGTAAGTACATAGTTATGATGAGAAAGAGTGCCTCTTCCAAAAATTTTGAATTTTATGGCCCCAGGGTCAGGGGTTCTGGTGTTAGGGCGGGGCTCTATTGATTATATAGTGAAAATGCATTAATTCTTTGAAAATCTATTCCTTTGCTCCTGGGTTTTATGCCAATGATCCAAGTATATATATATATTTGTGATGAAGAAAGGTGCATCTAGCAAAAAGGTTATATTTCATGCCCCGTGGGACGGGGGGGGTGTAACATAGTCTGAAAATAAATTAATGCTTTGAAATCTGCTCTTTAGTATTAATCAACCATTTTATGATAAAATTTGCAAAATTTTGAAATATGTGGCCCCAGGGTCAGTGGTTCCTTTGGGGTGAGGTGCACAACTGGTTATAAAGTGGAAGTGCATTTTCTCTTTGTTACTCTGATCTACCTCTGGGTATTAAGTAAATAGAGTAAGCATGCTAAGTTTATAATTATGATAAGCAATGGTGCCTCTTTCAAAATTGTGAATTGTGAATTTCATGGCCTCTGGGGTAAAACACGAACCAATTTTAATTATTTGAAAGTTGTTACACGATACTCAGGTGACCTATAAGGCCCAGGGCCTCTTGTTTTTTATCAATTTAGGTCAGTCTCGGCTGAGATTCAAACTCACGACCTCCCGATCACGGAGCGAGCGCTCTATCGACTGAGCTACGGTAACCGTGAAAGGTTATTCAGTGGTATAAGAGGTGTTGCGGAAATGAGATTGGAACCCCAATGCATATAACAGACGGACGTACATCACGATTGCTATATAAACTCTCCCACTTTTCAAATGGGGGTTTATAATACTGGACTAACAATTAGTATGAAAAACGTCAGTCAACAGTAGAATCAGTGATAAATTGTATTTCCTGACAAGGTCATTGTATCGACCATAGAACTTAGGAAATCATGGCTTTAAACGAGACTGCTGATATTCTTGTTTCTTCAATTTGTTTGTCAATAATTTACCTCGTTGCAGAGAGTGTACATACGTACAGCATGATCTTGCGTATCGAATCATCTGAAAGATATGAGAGATATAAACCTTGTACTATGCAGGTATATTGCTGCATTAGTAAGGGAAGTTGACGATTGAAAAGTTCAGTCATCACATTTATCACAGAGCTTGGTTGTTAGAATACCATTAACGGTTTTTTTTTTTTTCAGGTAAAATGTTATCTAAATATGAAGCAGATGTGTTAGACTCTGTGGTATCTTTTATCCCAAGCTCACCAGAATATATCGTATCGACATAAGAATGGAAATAACCATTGTTAATTGACAGTACGTCGTCTATATGTCGAGTTGAAGGCCACAGCAAGTAGGTCTGCTAATAAGGGGACGCTATTGGTACCCATGATAATGTCAACTTCAGAGTACTTGTGTGTACAATCAGAATGTTTTTAAACAAAATAATTTTGTAAATGGCCAATGACCAGGTAAGTAAATTTACGAGTTCCATTTGTATTGAAAAAGCAGCTGTCAATGATATTGAAAGGCCTGGACTTAATAATTTATTGTGAGGAATGGCTGTGTACAAAAAAATTAATAAAACGAGATTAAATATAAAGATAATGTAATATATATGTTACCTGCGTTCAAAATAAAATGTTCATCGATTTGGAACTAAAGTAACCTCAAGTTTCTATATTTATCTGAACTAACCAAAAATATTCGCCTATATGTCTTTTAATTCCTCTTTTTTTCAAGGCAAGATTTTTTTTAGGTTTCATTTTTTTCCCTTTCAATTACACCCCGTCCCTTTCAATTTGCTTCCGACGCCAAGGACTTATCAGTAAAGCAGGATCTAATTTATAGTCTCCAGTTTTAAAAATTTTTAGTCTAAAGTCCTCATTTTAGTATTTTATGGTTTCTATCTAAAAGTAATTCACGTAGTTGATCGTCATCATTTTCCGAAATTAAGCACGGTACCAATTTAGACCTGTTATTTAGTCCGAAATATCGGACGTTTTCCAGGATTTTTCGTGGTTTTGATATCACAATAATTAATATCAGAATTGTGGAAAAAAAGCCTAAAAATACATGTAAAATGAGGAAGGGTGCCTCTTCCAAATTGTGAATTTCTTGGCCCCTGGATCAGGGGTTCCGGTGTTAGGGCGGAGTTCTAATGATAACAAAGATCCCTCTTCCAGAACTGTGAATTTCAATGTCACTAGGACAGGGTTATCGAGAGGGGGGAGGGGCTAATGATTATGATGAGCAAAGGTGCCTTTTTCAAAAATTGTGAAATATGTGCCACCTGGGTCATGAGTTCCTGTGGGGTGGGGGCACTACTGATTATTACTCATTAATGGAAATGCATTTTTTCTTTGTTTCACTACTCTGCCTCGGGATCTAACTTGAAGCATGCTACGTGTATAGTTAAAGTGAACAATGATGCCGCTTTTCAAATTGTGAATTTTATTTATGGCTTCTGGTTTAAAACAGGAATATATCTGTAATTCATTTGTGAAAAATTTTTAACATCATACTCTAGTGACATATAAGACCTGTGTGCCTATTCATATTTTGTATTGTTGTCCTCTGCTCTCTACCATAGTTGAATGTTACCAAACATCTATGTTTCACATTATCAAAAAGTATGATAGAGAGCACTCAAACATAGAGAAAAAGTCCTGCAAGCTAAGTTTCATGCCAAATGCTGCTAAACAGAAACTCAGGTTTCTTCAAACCTCTATCAGAAAACAGGCCACAAATTAAAAAACATCTTTATTCTCCAATAAATAATTTAATATATATAATTAAAACAGAATTAAATGAGGAAAACAAAACAGTTCATGTGACGTCGGATTTATTTTTATCTGTTAACAAGGAGGAAGGTGAGACTTCCATTGCTGTAGGCGTGTTGACACTGGGTAATGGAGTATTTGATACCTACAAATATAATCATCATAATGTTAAACACAACAAAGTGTTATCAAACCAAAAGATAAAATTCATCACTTGGCAAAAATGAAGACAACTTATCAAAATTTAAGGGTACTTAACACAAACAAACAAGAGGCCCAGGGGCCACAGAGCTCACCTGAGCACATCAGCTAGGAAAAAGCACATATCATAATTTGGACAAACTTGAATCTACACTACCTGAGGATAATTCTACATAAATATTACTAATCATGGCTTTGAAGTACTTGAAAAAAGATTTTAAAAGATTTCCCTATATATTCCTATGAGAATTAATTTTTGGTCGGCCATTTTGGCCCCACCCTACCCCGGGGATCATGATTTGAACAAACTTGAATCTACACTACCTGAGGATAATTTCACATGAGTTTCATTTTTCCCGTCTAAATGGTTCTTGAGAAGAAGATTAATTCCTTGGTTCTCAGGCCTTTTTTCAAGAAATATGATGAGGGAGGGAGGCATTTTTTTTTACTTTTTATTGCCCCCAAAATATGATGAGGCAGCTTTTTACATTGTACAAAACCTCAATAAATGATGAGTGAGGTTATTTTTTTTTCATATTTTGATCGGCCATTTTGGCCCCACCCTACCCCCGGGGGTCATGATTTGAACAAATTTGAATCTACACTATCTGAGGATGATTCCACATGAGTTTCATCTTTCCTGGCCCTGTGATTCTTGAGAAGAAGATTTTTAAAGATTTTTCCTATATACTCCTATGTAAAACTTTGATCGGCCATTTTTGCCCCACCCTTACCCCGGGGGTCATGATTTGAACAAACTTGAATCTACACTATCTGAGGATGATTCCACATGAGTTTCATCTTTCCTGGCCCAATGGTTCTTGAGAAGAAGATTTTTAAAGATTTTTCCTATATTTCCTATGTAAAACTTTGATCGGCCATTTTGGCCCCACCCTACTCCCGGGGCTCATGATATGAACAATCTTGAATCTACACTACCTGAGGAGGATTCCACATGAGTTTATTCTTTCCTGGCCCAGCGGTTCTGGAGAAGAAGATTTTTTAAAAATGGCATTAATTTTTCTCAAATTCATAATTATCTCCCCTTGGAAAAGGGCGTGACCCTTCATTTGAACAAACTTGAATCCCCTTTACCCAAGGATACTTTGTAGCAAGTTTGGCTGAAATTGGCCCAGTGGTTCTTGAGAAGAAGATGAAAATGTGAAAAGTTTACGATGACAACAACGACAACGACGACAGACAAAGGACAAATTTTGATCAGAAAAGCTCACTTGAGCCTTCGGCTCAGGTGAGCTAACAAGAGGCCCAGGGGCCACAAAAATTCGCTCACCTGAGCACATCGGGTCTTTTACAAATTTATACCAAAGCTTTTTGTGTTTCATGGGGGGAACATATGTTTATAGACAAAAAACCTAAATAATTGTATTTTATTAATTAATATATGTTTTATTTATTTGCGTAAAACATATGGCATTTTATCATCATTTTAAAAGTTTGATTTCAAACTAGAAAATCTACACTACCTGGAGGATGATTCCATTTAATAAAATTGCCACCCCGGGTACACTAATCATAGCTTTGAAGTACCAGAAGTCAAGAAGATTTGCTTAACAGAAATCAAAAATTGCATGTTTAACAAAACATTTGACAATATTATGGAGTTTTAAGGATTTTTTTACTGTTCATCATAAATAAAGCAGCAATATTTAAAAAAAAAATAAACTCCCCTTTCGTTTCCCGTAACTATGCTAAGGCTACTTGAAAATGGCTTATGTACGCATTTCCATTGCTCTAGCTGGAAAATTTCAATGTACAGGTGATGGAGAGTTATTGATGCAAAATTTCAATACATTACGCCTCAACAGGGTCTTACGTATCATATGCATTAAGGACAGTTCTTGTACCGGAAGTCCAAGGGTGGCTACACTGCTCTAAGTTAGAGAAAATTCGACCAAATCATATATTTTAAAATGCAAAAGAATATTTCCTTCGCTCATGTAAAAAATTAAGCTGCAATTGTTGTTTAGGGCAGTCTTGCACGTTTTATTTTGGCCCCACCATTTTTATCAAACCTGATGATTTGAAAAAAAAACTTGAGTCTACACTACCTGAGGATGGCTTCCCTATCAGTTTCATCTTTCCTGGCCAAATGGTAATTGAGAAGGATTTTTAAAGATTTTTCTATATATTTCTATGATTTTTTGTGGCCTATATATTCCTATGTAAAACTTGGGATTTGCCATTAAAACTTGGCCCCATCCTTGCCCCAGGGGTCATGATATTGAACAAACTTGAATCCACACTACCTAAGGATGATTCCACATGAGTTTCATCTTTCCTGGCCCAGTGGTTCTGGAGAAGAAGATTTTTAAAGATTTTTCCTATATATTCCTATGAAAAACTTAGGTCGGCCATTTTGGCCCCATCCTTGCCGCGGGGGTCATGATTTCAACAAACTTGAATCTACACTACCTGAGGATGCTTCCACATGAGTTTCATCTTTCCTGTCCTAGTGGTTCTTGAGAAGAAGATTTTTGAAGATTTTTCTTATATATTCCTATGTAAAACTAGGGTCGGCCATTTTGGCCCCATCCTTGCCCCGGGGGTCATGATTTGAACAAACTTGAATCTACACTACCTGAGGATGCTTCCACATGAGTTTCATCTTTCCTGGCCCAGTGGTTCTGGAGAAGAAGATTTTTAAAGATTTTTCCTATATATTCCTATGTAAAACTTGGGTCGGCCCCACCCTTGCCCCGGGGGTCATGATTTGAACAAACTTGAATCTACACTACCTGAGGATGCTTCCACATGAGTTTCATCTTTCCTGGCCCAGCGGTTCTGGAGAAGAAGATTTTTTAAAAATGCCATTAATTTTTAACAAATTCATGATTATCTCCCCTTGGAAAAGGGCATGGCCCTTCATTTGAACAAACTTGAATCCCCTTTACCCAAGGATACTTTGTGCCAAGTTTGGTTGAAATTGGCCCAGTGGTTCTTGAGAAGAAGATGAAAATGTGAAAAGTTTACGACAACGACGACGACAACGACAACGACAACAGACAACGGACAAATTTTGATCAGAAAAGCTCACTTGAGCCTTCGGCTCAGGTGAGCTAAAAATGGATGCATGGTTTGATATATATTTTTTTTACTGATTTTGATCTGAAATGACATAACAAATCCCTGAAATATAAAGAAATTGTAGGATTTCCTTGGTGCTTAGATATGAGACTTTGTTTTGTTTTCTATATATTTCCATACAAAATTTTTTACCATATGACAAAATCTTATAAAATTCTCCCATATTACTCGGTAATCATTATTCAGGTTACCAATTTAAATGTAAATCTATGAGAAATATTGTTGATTTCTGAAAAAGGTTTGTTTGTGTTATTTATCCTTAATACACTAATTTTTTTTTTAACCACGCCGAGAGATAACCAGAAGATTTAAGTAAAAATAAAATAACTGTTATCTGTACTTTTATCTAGGACAAAGAAATTTTAAAATGTAATTATAACATGTAAGTGTGTTTTACTGTAAAACCTGCCTAAAATGAACAGGCTGATAATGATTTGAAACTTCTAGCAAAGTGATTTTCAAACCCCCTTGATTTTATTTGAGGAATAAATGTCTAATACTTTTGTTTCATGATGTGATCAATTGACTGGTTTGCATGACAATTTGCATAAACGCCATAAGTGTTAATGCATTAAATTATCATGCAAGCCAATCATTGATCATTGTCATGAAATCAAAATCTCACAAGTTAATACTCCTTAAATTTACATGCTCTTGAATGATTCTGCAAATTCATCTGCTGCAAGCCCCGATTAAATTTGTCTATTTGTCCCGCCCCACACATAATATTTTTTTAACCACGCCTAGAGATAACCAGTAGATTTAAGTAAAAATAAACTGTTATCTGTACCTTTATCTAGGACAAAGAAATTTTAAGATGTAATTATAACGTTGAATAATTAATGTATGTAATGAATCACTCATACTGAAGCAAAATTGTCGGTCCCTGGCACTTCGTTATAGCGTGTTTTACCGTTTGTGTATTCATCCTTTCCTTTGAGCAAACTCATATTTTTTTCAATTTAAGGACTTGTCATAAAGCATTACAGTAAATACTCATAAGGTCAAAAGGATACTTACAGATGAGGTTTGTGTTGGATTACTACTGATGAATGATGAAGCCATGGCTGGGAGGGCTGAGACAGAACTCGTAATGGGAACTGTAAAGAGAAATATGCTCTAAAACTTAATCAATTCTGTCAATGTACTGAAAAACATATTTCCTACAAGTCAACAAGAGATGTTTGTGAAACACTTATAACCCCCCCCCCCTTCCCTAAATAACTGGAATATTTTTAAGTCATAATGAAATAACTCTGTCAAAAATGGCTGGATAGTACCCAAAAAAGAATTTGACCTAGGTATTTTTATGATAAATCTGTATACAGATTTTAATTTTAATATGTGCTAGCACTACAAAGAAAACAGAAACTGCAAATAATTGGAATTTTTCTAAGTCCAAGGGGCATAACTTTGTAAAACATGGCTCGATCGTACCCAAAATATAAGTTGACCTAGATATTTTTATAATAAATCTGTATACCAAATTTTTCAATATGTGCAACCTCTGCGAAGAAAATGCACGGAAACTGATGGTGGACCGACAGACTGACCGATAGACAGTAGCAAAGCAATATGCCCTCCCTTCTTGTCAGGGGGCAATAACTATTTACCCACTCCCTCCTAAAAAGATATATTTTAGTTTATAACTAGAAAGATGACCCATCATCATGCTTGATAATTTCCATAACCTTGACCTTTGATGTTGACCATTTCTGAGATTTAAGATTTCTGATAGTCTACAGGTGTCATTTTCTTTTAACATCATTGGCTGCAAGATAAGCCTTTGTCATCATTCTAGCTTTGCAGGTGAAATCTTACCTGTGGTGGTGCCTCCAGCCAAGACCGGATTGTCAGAGGTTAAACAGGTTACATCCTACAACATGGACAGAAGGTTTTGTACTTGAAACTGATCAAAAGAATGATTTTTACTTTAACTTTTTTACTTTTAGCTCTCTGACAAAACTTCAACTAAATCTACATGTACCTACTGTTGCTCAGAAGACAAAGTGTGATAAAAACGTATTAAATTTTCTAAGAAGTTTAAGCTTTTTTCTCACACTGATTCACATAGGATTACCATAGGGTATTAACACCACATTTACCTGCACTAGTGATGGTTCGGAGTTCTTTTCTGAAGATTTATCTGCGGTGAGGAATGACTCAGCATGCAGAGGGGAGGAGAACGGAACAGCTAGCCGGGCGTTAACGGCCAGCAGGTGGTCCCGGCGTGTCGACAGGGACTGTATGTGACCCTCTAATTGCTGGTTCTCTGACTTTAACTGGTGTAAACAGTGCAGAAGGGAAGCAACTGCAATTAAAAACATACATTTTTAGAAATATACAAATGTGCATAACCTGTTATATTATGGAGCAAAAAATTCATCTACAACCTAGCAGTAAAATGTGATTAAATTTAGGTAAAAATATATAAGTACTTAAATGTCTGAATATTAAAAGATGACAAATAAATGTAAAATGGGACAAATTTGACCTTCGATTCTTCACTTACTGTCAAAATGCTCTCCCTGCTTCATCAGAAATTGAGAGCCCTGTTCCCATTGCCTCTCTAGTAACTGTTCTAAAGATGTCGGAAACTCACTGTAAATAATTAACAAAATTAGTTAAAATTCATCTTTCACACAAGTTTTTCAGGTACAGTGTATATTAATCAACTTTACCTTCTAGTTCTTCAAGGGACAAAGACACAGATTCAGCTGAAAATTTTCAAATTTATTTTTCGGTTTTTTACAAATACTTATTTTTAATATTTATCAAAAGTTTGAATTTCAGTTGTCGACAAACAAGACAGATTTAGAGCTCGAAACCTTTGTTATGTAAAAAAGGCACGAGTCATGTTTTTGTTTACATAGGTTAAATATACTAATAAAAGTTCGTTTTTTTCAGCAGATTTTTCAATAAAGAACTTAATTCTAAATACCATAAGACAGTTTCTAGTGATTTACTGAATCTTGTTTTGTTATAAATATGATGTTTTCTACAAATAATTAGGGATTATGAACAACAATCAAATCTTTTTGTAAAAATACCCTATAATAAATTATTTTACTATTTTGTACACTGAAATACCCATTTGGTGGCTCCTTTTGTGGAGACTGCTGACTAGGAAATATCTTTGGTGGTCCACATGCACCATCTGTGAGATCATTATATGACCCGAGGCTGGAGCCCGAGTTGTTCTGAGTAAAAGAGAAGCTGAGTGGGCCTGGAGCACTGAGACTCTGGAAATGTGGGCTGCCTCCAAACACTGAGAAGTTATTCAGACTGCAAAACAACAGAAAATGTCATTAAGGATGTTGGTCTGTCTTAAATCTATTGATATAATCAACTTCCTAAATATATCTTCTGCATCATTTGTATCAAATTCTGAAATCTTCAAATTGTTACTGTTTAAGAGGGTGCACTGAAGACATTACAAGAATATACTTACATCTGGGACAGAGTAAAATTATATATTTTAAATAAGAATTTAAGAGTTTAGTAGGATAATAACAATAACAATGAATTTTAAAAATAAACGTTTCACTTTCTTTTCTCAGGTGCTTCATGTGCTTAGCTCAAAGTACAGACCTGTTTACCCTTATCGTTTTCTCTCAGTATTTTTAATTAGATTTGTCTGTGAGATTTGGCATTTGCCAGCAAGATTTCACTTTCCATCAATTTTTACATACATAAATAGAGAATATATATACCAAAGCCTTTTGGCAACCTGACATCACTTCTGTGTTTGAAATCTTTCTCTTTTTCAGCCATTAAAAGGCATGGAAATGAGGCAGATCATAGCGAAAACCAACTGCTAAATTCCAAATGAACTTATTTCCAATTTCTTTATTTTCATAACAGCAAAACGTGAGTCGTATTTTGGATTAAAAATCTGTACAAAATATGGCGAAATCTTAAGAGTAAACAGGTCAGAAAGCATCAAACACAACAGTACCATTTTTCCAACCCCTTTAAGAATTTAATCTTTATATATTTAAAGTACCTTAGACTGGAGTTGGCCCCTATACTTGGAGTGGTGATTTCGGGCTTTCTGCGGACCTTCCGGGACCCTGGGGGTGAGGCGTCCTTGCTTTCTGTAGAGGGGTTTCGGTTCAGTTTCTTGGCCGCTGCAGAGTTCAGCTTTGTTCTCTTTAGTTTCTTTTCAAACTTTTCTTGAGATCTGCAGAATCAAAAGAAAAGAATGGTCAACAACAGGATTTTCTTGATTCAGTTCAAAGAACAGCTAACCTTGATTCATTTCTCTCAATCATCTGGGAATAACAATTCTTTATGTTTTCAAGGGGTATTTCATTAAATGCTGTTTGTTTCATGTTAAGAATCAACCTCCATAAACTGGAGAGCAAATGATGAACATCATAAAGTAGATCTATATGATTCCCTTTAAACCTTGTTTTCTGTCTAGTTTTGAACATTCTTTTATATTTTTTCAACACCCTTTCACAAGTCAATCACCTTTCATAACTTCAACATTTACATTAAATGTTTCCAAAAAATCAGTTTTTCACTTTAAATTGTATCTTCATCTAAATAAGTACAGTGAAGAACAACAAATATTTCAAACCTAAATATTTTTCAGCTGTATGAAAGAATCTAACCAGAAGTATGAAATATAACTACCTTGATCTTCTAGCTGTTTGATCAATTTCATTATCACTCTGTGAAGCAGTTTTCCCCATGGTTGAGATCCTTTGAGCTGCACCTGTTATAAAACTATCTAATGATCCTGTAAAACTGCCACTTAATGCTTCACCGCCCAAAGCACTGGAGGATGAAAACATTGGTCCCACTTCACTGGGTAATCTAAGATCTGCACTCTGTACTGAAGACAAGCTCCCGGATGACACAGATCGATGGAGACTGATTCTGTCATTTTGAGGGGTTTGACAAACTGAAATTAATTCATATTTTGATATCAGATCTTTTTTATTCCAAAAAAAAGAGCAATACAATTTTATACCAGGATATACATCCTAAAAGTAAAACATTTCAAGCAAAATGTCTGCCACATTAAAATAAAAGAAACCTAAAGCTCTTCATTCAATCCTCTTTCATCAGCAGAATCATTGAATGAATCAAATGTAATTGTTGCATAAAGAACAACTTTTCAAACTTATCAGAAATCAGAGATACATGTATTTAAATGGCATGTGACATTTTCTGAAAACAAGAGATGTTTGTGAACCCCCCCCCCCCCCCCTTGGACATATACCCAAGAGAGAACTTGACCTATGTGAGGTATTCTCATGATAAATCTGTATAACAAATTTCATATTAGTATCTGCAACTTCTGCAAAGGAAATAAACAAAAACTGCAAATAATTGGATTTTTTCTAAGTCCAAGGGGCATGACTCTGTTAAAAATTGCTTGATCGTACCAAAAACTGTGCATTTTCTCCTCTTCCTTTTTTACTACTTGAAATATAAACAGTTTTTTCTTGATAGCTTATGACACCATTGAGGTAAAAAGATATGTCAATTTTTGTCAGTTATTCATCTCCAATCCTTTTTTATTCATATGCACTATTTTCGCTACCGGGACTGAGTTAAAACAAACTAAGTGATGTTATAAATTGCAGTAAAAGATTGTGGATTAGTTCTCTAAAATACATTTTTTTTACATTCCAAAATTTGAAACAATTTTAATTCAGGTATTCTATACAATATAGACATCATTTTAAAAGATTTGACTACAAAGGGCAGCAGGAATATGCATTAAAATGAATATACTTCTTCCCCTTACACCCATTAAAAAAAAAATCTTTCAAAAATTTCTGCTGCTTACTTGGGAACGCTCTGTTCTCAATTTCCTCCTCCTGATTGGGTGACTCTGTGGGGCTGATCGTTGACGTCTCGGACATGGTGGAGGTTCCTATACCACTGCTGGCGTTAGACAAGGGGGGCGTGGAGGGGTGTTTATCCTTCTCTATCCCCGCCAACAGGTGCCCCATCGTGTTATAGCCCTCCTTCGTTTCTGCTTTATTTCCTCTCTGTTATTTATAATGAAATTAGATATGACTTTTTCATATTGTGAAATCATCAATGTTCTTGGGGGACCAATGTTCGTGGACTTCTTGGGTCAAACTTATCCACAAATTTACATCCCCACCAAAAATTATTTTGTCGGCATATTCATTCACTGCATCTTCTGTATATGGGAGTTAAATACAAAATAATGTCCCCATGAACCAACGAAATTTTGCTTGCAAACATTGATTTCCAAAAATTTATATTATTCACAGTAACTTAAACAACAATTAATTTTAAATTATTAAGTGATGCAATATCAATATTGTGATATACAAGCAACATTTTTTTTAAATCATGGTTTGTTATAGATATTCTTTGAGATAGCATCTCGATTTTAAAAGATGTGTTCCAAAGCAACTTTCTCTCACCTTTCTTTGCTGAACATCCTGACATCCAACCTTAACACGAATATCTGAGGATGTTACACTAGATTTATCTCCCTTGTCAGGACTGGCATTATCTGCAGGAATAGGCTTGAAAGCTGGAATCTGTTTTATATTGGCATCTCTCTTCTGCAAATGTATTTTAGAATAAAATTAAAAGAAATCCACAAATATTTCCTACATCAGACGAAAAAAATCACGTCAGACAGTGTTTTATCTTTA
Source organism: Saccostrea cuccullata (assembly GCF_032062105.1). Lineage (NCBI taxonomy): Eukaryota > Metazoa > Mollusca > Bivalvia > Ostreida > Ostreidae > Saccostrea > Saccostrea cuccullata. The sequence continues at coordinate 117,549 of NW_026918996.1, read as the reverse complement.
TTTCAAAGTAAAGGGTTAGAGATCAGTTGTAACAGGCTAGGGGCAGAGGTTTATGAACAAAATCTCTGTGGACCATACAACAAAATTTTTATTTCAAATCGGCATTTTTGTCAATTCAAGCGGTCAATTTGGCCGTTAGCCGGTTCTTAGAGAAAAAACTGCATCAGATATTAGTTTACAAATAAGGATGTTAAATCTGGTTTATCAATATTCTGATATTCAATAAGAGTACCCCATGATATTTGATAAAAAAAATTTCTGATAAAGCCATAAAATGATTTATGAATTAGGAATCCTCCATCCAGTATGAATATTGTTAGGAGGTTCTTATGGGGGGGGGGGGGGGGGCTTATAACCAAATACAAATTAACATTGAGTTCCAATATAAAATAAAAGAATTAACATTGGTTTTTTTTAAGGCTAAGAAAAGAAAATGGGAAAAAATCTTATCTCTATTTCTTTTCTTAAAAAATTCTCACCAGCTTTTTGTAATGGTGGACACAGTACCCACAATACTTCACATTGTCTCCATAGTTACCAGCCTCTTCACACAAAAGTCCTTGTGCCTGAGCACTGCAATAAATAAAGAACATATTCAATTAATTTGCTTGCAGTGTGTTGCTTCAACTGCAGTTCCAGTGCCTGACAACCACAGCCAATTTATATACAGTTGAACTTTTGATATCTCGAACTCTGATATCTGGAATACCATGGATATGTTGAAGTGATATTGAAGTCCCAATCACATATTCACTAAGTAATGTATCTTTGATATCTCAATTCCTCCGATATCTCAAATATTTTTCTCAGCCCCATCAGGTTCAAGATTACTGTATTTCTGCAAAAACACTCAAAAGTTTGCTTTTGTAAGCAACATTTTTACTTTCTAAACCCCTTGTTGAAGGTTGTAACATTTTCTGACGTGAGAAGCCTTTGCCTACAACCCAATAAGAACAGTTGTTACACTTACCATGTGACATGGAAATTCATCTTACAGCCATTCCTGTTACACTGCATGCAGGCTCCAGAGTTAGCCTTATCTACCCGACCACTCTCCTCACATATATAACACACCTGTAAAAGATCACATATATAACACACCTGTAAAAGATCACATATATAACACACCTGTAAAAGATCACATATATAACACACCTGTAAAAGATCACATATATAACACACCTGTAAAAGATCACATATATAACACACCTGTAAAAGATCACATATATAACACACCTGTAAAAGATCACATATATAACACACCTGTAAAAGATCACATATATAACACACCTGTAAAAGATCACATATATAACACACCTGTAAAAGATCACATATATAACACACCTATAAAAGATCAACATAGCTATGGTTACTTTACTCTAAATTCTATTACGCTTAACACCCATATTAAAAGAAAGATGCCTTTGCCAATATGGTTAGGCCTAAATAAATAAATTGTGTGTTTCTGGTTCCCCAATCAACCCTAAAATAAAGGACAGATCCTGAAATTTTTTCTGCCAATATCTTTCAAGAGTAGAATCTCTCAGTTTTACTATAAGCAATAATAATCAAGCTAATCTGGATCACTTCCTTGTTTGAGAAAATGCATATTGTATGCACATTAATCAGAAATATTTTGAAAGTGATTTCTAGAGAATAATGGCAGTTTACTTGCCAATTAAATGTTAAAATAAATAAAATGCTTTCTTTTTTTATCGAAATCTTCTCATTTTACTAAAAACTGTTTTCCATCCAGCGTGCCACTAGCTCTGTCATAACAGGATACGAAATGCGCTCTATAAACTCCAAACCGGAACGGTACAAAGTCGACTTCCGAGATGCCGAAAAAAATTAATGTGTATACCTATCTACCCTATTTTTTTCTCAGGATGGAACAGGAAACACACTATTTATTTGTCATGGCCTTAACACTAATATCAAAAAGAAAGCTGCCACTGCCTTTATTCTCCAATAAATCACTAACATCATTAACAAATTATCTCCTATAGTGACCAGAGGAATCTTTTGTGAAGCAAAATATTGGGGAAATAGTTTTTTGCTTGAATCATTTCAAAATAAAACATTTAGATTGTCAAATATAAAATCACAGAAATGGTAAGGTAGGCAAACATTTATTTGGAGTGTGTGTGTTTGTCATGGGAAGGAGGCGGGGTAATTAATAATTATGTTTTTTTTTTCTCTGTTATCACCGGAGTTACTGTATGTGTACGAAAATTGTGTATTCAAAATTTAGTGGAATTATTTGGCATGGAATTGTTGACATAATCATGAATTAGCACTACACATGTATGTGCCGTATATTTTATTAATATTAATAATTTCTGAGCGGTATTCATTAACTAACCCATTGTTGTCTACGCCAAAGGCGTTAAAATATGAAGCCCTTGTTTTTATGTACACGTAAGTACATGTAGTTGACTTACTTTATTAAATCTTTCAGGAGGGACATTTTTCAAAACAATGGGCTCCATGGTCTGGACATTAGCAAACCAAGCCTCTGGTATAAATAGAGCGCACACCACGTGACACCAGGCAACTGAAAGCAGAAAAAATCTTTTTAAGAGGCACGGATCAACCTGACAGTGTTTACAACAAAGTCATAGAATGGTCACATTCACAGAATGGTTCGTCACAATTACTTAACATCTTTAATAATCTTTTACATTAACATCTGCATTCTACTATTTCTAAACCTTGTGATAAAATGTTCTAAATAAATCATGGAAATTTGAAATTCAAAATTTGCTTTACACTCCAGATGATAGGGAAAATTCAAAGTCAGTCTTCATCCACAGTTAAAAATTTAACATAATTAACTCGAGTTTTGACAAATGTCACAACTCAGTTCAGAGTAAATATTAGGCAGTGTAGCTGTATAACTAGCCAGTACTAACAGTCCTGTGTCGGCACATAGTAAATATTAGTCTGTACCACTAGTCAGTACCATTACCTCCTGTGTCAGTTCTCTTCAGTGCACCATCCTTTTGGGGACACAACTCACATTTCTGTAGAGGAAAATGTAAAAGAAATTAACCCACTTTACTAAGACATGTACAATCTACATTTCTCCTTAAATTCAATGACTTGCAAGATTTCACTAAAATTTAATGACTTGAAAAGGAAATATATTTATTATACCTCATTATAAATATTCTAAACAACGCGTTATCTGATTGGTTCTAAGTTATCACGTGATCAGGCCGTAAAACTTCATATTTCCCGCCCGTCGGCACGCTTTTCATCATGCTCCACCTCTTCGGAACACCTAATGTATTTTCCCGCAATATAGTTCTCGTTCGTTGAACAAAAACTTCCGAGAGAAGTAGACATCACAATAGCCTGGTTTACGTCACAAAAACTGATGAAAATGTGTTGAACGAAGGGTTTTATAATAACTTTACGTTAGAAATGAAAGTGACTTTGAGAGTGGTGCCGAATTTGAAAGTTTATGTTTATTTCAAAGGTTTTGCTTGTTTCGGTATAATAAACAATTCATTGCATGAATGTTCGGGAAACATGAAGACTTATTCAGGCAAGAAATATCATATTTCCCTCGGGCGAAGCCCTCGGGGAATATGATTTTTCTTGGCTGAATAAGTCTTCATATTTCCCTCACTATCATGCAATAAATGTATAATGTTATGTCCAAGACCATGAAGACTGAAAAAGCTTTCGTTTGAACATATTTTATTGTATAACTAATATACAAATGGTTTAAACACAAGTTCTAACAATTAACAACGTTCTCACCAGGAAAAATCTTTAATTACAGCTACTTAAATATGCAAGTAACACAACTATACCAGAGCTCCAGATAATTTTTTACCCCAAAGTGTATTTACTCAATGAATTTCAAGTCAATGCAGATTTTTTATTTTCAGTAAAATGATTTCAGAGTATTTTGAATAAACAAGTGTTTCAGAAGAAGAAAAAACTACAATGGACAGTTTCTGCATTTATTTAAATAAATTTTGAAAATATAAACAATACTTTTGGCTAAAACCGAGAAACATTGATTTCTTTTTTGACAAGGAAGATCACACAGTAGGTAAAGTTACTAAACAGAGAACTCTAGAGAATTTAAGAGAACTCTTGATCGGTAAATTAAAAATTTAATACATATATTATGCGAAATAGATTTTAAACTAAGTCTTTGATTCTTTTTCCCGAAATGGAAATTGTCACCGCCATTACTAGTAAGAATGTTCGTGGTCATTAAAACAATTAAATCTTAATTCATTTTGAGAAAAATTAAACACCGAGTTAGGTCCTCAATTAATATCATTACCTAAGTTGTACTTGTATGATTCAACCCATAGTATGCAAATTGTACGCTGTACTTTCGTGTTATAATGCTTATCTATGATTGCTAATACGTATCTGTATGCACAGCTTTAATTTTCAATGCCTATTTTGTAAAATTCAATGCATATTTCTGCAAATACGCACCTTATCTGGAGCTCTGCATACACTTCATTCTGAACTTATCCCTCCGTCATATACTAGTGCAGTAACCAATATACACAAATAAAGGTTGCTGAAATAGCACAACATAAGACACTAAATGACTAGCCTACCAAAGACCACAGTAAATCAACCTTCAAAATACTGCAACTGACAGATTACTGCACATATGTAATTTACTCTTCATAACCTATTACTTAGACAACCTTGTCTTCCAATAAAAGTAAAAACATCCGAGCTCTTACAACAAATAAGGCTAAGTTTTTTGCGCTTCAGCTTTTGATGTACACAGAAAAACGTGCATCCGGTCTAATTCAAAATGGCCGCGAAACTTACAACTCGAGCTGTTCGTTCCTGGGATTCGCATTTTCTGCAATACCAAGGCCCCTTGGGTACGTGTACGATTCCGTAACAAGCTGTTAAACAAAATAAACGTAAAATTTAAAGTTCAGCAATATTTCGACACACTATTCAATTGCAATCTTCATGTTTATAATATTATTTACAAATCGTTAGTGCCCCCCCTACCTTGATGAACCGCTACGTTGCAGCCCTGACCATCACAATATACAAGGGGGTTCTCCGCCCACCCTCTCTCATCGGAACAGACACAGCAACCCCCGACCATCTCCTTCATCGTGATCCGATTCAAGGAATTAACCCTTGAAAACGAAAGCAAATCATTGTTTTGCCGACATGTAGTTCCCCATGTTCCGACAGAAAGGTCACAGCGCATGCGTTCTAAAAATAAACAAGGGGGACTTCTTCATCAAAGGACTGAATGTACTTATGGGCACTTTAAGATCACCAGAGCACTTAGAATATGTTAATCTGTTTACATTAATCGTTAAGGTTAAATTTAAACAATAAATACAGCTAGAACAAATTTCGACAATTTTTCAAGTAATATTTTACAAAATAGGCCTAATGTTTTAATTTCAAGAACTACACACGCCAACTCTCGATCGATTCTTTTCTTAACATTTTACAATCATTCAGTCGACACAGGGACATATATGGTTAGTATAAAGGTCACTGGTCGACATGAATGGTAATTTGTTCATTAAAAGATTTTCAAATGTAAATTTGAGCTCAGTATTGAGTACTATTAACTGACTAGTAATTTATACCAAATTGACTGTCAATTAATATTAGACTAAAATTACATATTTTTTGTAAGAGGATATAGAATAAACATCACCATGTTTTAAAATACTCATGGTGATTATGAAAAAAGTTTGACTTACGTAAATATAAATATTTTCGCTTCGTTTGTGTCTGTATGCATGCACATAATTATGACCCCCCCCCGCCCCCGTTCCCCCACGAAAAAAAAAAGCAATTTAAAGGCTTTGGAGTGAGTTCTTCAAATACAAAAATTCAATTTAAGATTTAATAATTTTCTTTATCATGATATGTGTATTTTACATGTCCAAAGGATAGCACGTTTTCCCTTTTTATATAGTAATTGCACAATCTAATGTACCCCGTAGAGCATGCTCTTGTGTATCGAATCAAATGAGATATATAGAGGATATATATATTGTGTGATTTGATATTGGCTTTATCCAACGAGTTCAAGTGGTGTATATATTCGCGAGGCTTGCTGAGCGAATATACACCATTTCAACGACTTGAGTTGGATAAAGCCAATATCAAATCACACAATTATAGATGTTCTATTTATCTCATACGACTTTTGTTTTAACTAAACTTTGAGACTTCCCCTGCGAAACTACATGAATGATTGTCAATTCAAATTGATGACGTACTGAGTATTACTTGATGACGTAGCACCGTTGATGTTGACATGCCTCGAAAGAAAGTAGATCGTGTTCAAAATTTAGAATTTTTGTTGCACCCACATTAGGTCTATTAGGTAGGCATACGTAGTATAATATATAAGAAAGCATTATTGAAGATGCTAAAGGAATCTTATAACAACAACTTAACTGCTAGGCTTTTACTTTCTCCGAAAACGATTTAAAGGGGGTAACATCTGCCTTCAAGTAGCAGGTTCCTTGATAGAATAAGACACTTTTTTGACATATACGAGCCTTTTTCTTGCTTTTAACGATATTATCGCTCTTTATCATTCATTTTATTAGGGCAATAATTTTCACAAATAAAAGTTTCAATAAAATAAAATCTTGAAGCGAGGGATCGTGTCAAAACCGGAAGTGCTATTGATAAAGCATCTACCCGTGGATAAAGCAAAAGTTTATCTAATGGACTGTATCACCAACACGTATGAGATAAACATGTATAAACACCGTATGTAGGTCACTAATGAAGGTAGATTGCTGCATACATGTAAGTAAGGGAAGTTGACGACTGAAAAGTTAAAGTCATCACGTTTATCATAGAACTTGGTTGTTAGATTATTAGATTTTTCACGTAATATATCCAAATATGAAACAGATGTGTCAGATTCTACTTTATCTTGTATTATCTCAAGCTCACCGGAATATTTCGTACTGACATAAGAATGGAAATTGTTAATTCATTGTTAATTGACAGTACGTTGTGAATATATCTAAATGTCGAACTGAAGGCCACAGTAAATGTTTATTTCTTATTTTCACGTATAAGATTTTGGACAAAATCTGTTTCATATGAATACAAAAATAGATCTGCTAAAACGGGGCGCAATTGGTATCCATGACAATTCCAACAGATTGTTGGAAAACCTGGTCTCCAAAAACCACATAGATGCTGTCAATCAGGAACTCAAGCATCTCTTTAATGTCAGTGTACAATTAGAATTTTTTTCACAAAATATAAAGTTTGCAAATGACCAATGGCAAGGTAAGTAAATGTATGAGTTTATTTGAAAAGCAGCTGTTAATGATATCAAATATCTTGGACTTCAATTTATTGTGGGGAATGGTTGTGTATAAAGTTGAAAAGTCGTAAGTTTTTAATCTGTTGATTTTGGTAAAACCTTGTTATTTCATGTTTCCCAAAAATTCCTTGGAATTTTTAAGTATCCACATATGATGTACACCATTTCTCGAATACATTAATACACAATGCTCTTGAAGTTTCTCCTTCACTACTGTTAATGTCCTAGTGAGGAGTAAAGAAAGAAGAACATTTGCTGAAACCCGAGAAACGATGATAAAGCTATATTGAAATAAAGAGTTAAACATAATAAAAAGATACCCTTGATTAAAAGATTTATAATGAAAGATACCCTTGATTAATTAGATAAATCAATTAATTAAAATCAGTAGATTTTGAAAATAACCAAAACCGTTAATTTATCCTACTAGTCCAAAATACAAGGTTCAATTTCTTAAATTTCCCAGACAATCTGCAAACTTTATATTTGATGCTTTTAAAACTCGCCAGAACTTCATAAAAAGAACATTCTAAATATCATTTATCTGCATTATGTGCCTCTGTATATATAATTTGTTAAAATATTAACAGTGACATATAGGTCCTTTGGGCCGGGTGTAAGAAACTAAACTTATTGTTGTAAAATATATTGTATTACTGTAACAATACACATGTCACTATAATAAATAATTTACTTACTTACTTACAATGTCTAACATCTTTCGTTTAGAGTTATCGCTCTTGGAAGGAAAAGCTATGTTCAAAATTACAAATAAACTTTAAAAAAATCTTTAAAAATAAAGAAAAATCAAATCAGTTTCTAAAGAGAACGAAATAAAAGTCACTGTCATTCACACTGACGATATTTCCGAGTCTTCGAATGAAACATCAGTTAAAATACATGTAAAGGAAATAGACCTTACACTTCATTACTCGTACTCTTTACTTTTACACATTTTATACCCAGTTTGTCGATTATGAATCTACAGAAAAACATGCAATATATGAAGGGATTTTCAAAATACAGAAACTTATAAATAGATACATCGTCCCCTTTCAAAGGCGGGAATTCTTCAAGATTGTTTGTAAGATTTAAAGTATTTTTGATACTCCTAACAATTTTAATTTGAAATACTATAGCACCGTATCTATATAGTATTACTACTGTAATTACTATAGTACTGTATCTATATAGTATTACTGTAATCCTTAACTACATACACAAATCTTTGCGTTTTGATAAAAAAAAATGTGAATAAAACTCAATACTTTACAAACCTTGCCATTGGTTATCTACAAACTTATTTTATAAAAATAAATTTAAAAAAAAGATTACTCCGAGGCTGATATTTAAAAATGCACTAATTTCCGATTGACAATATCAGTATGTAGATTTTATTCCGATTTCAAATTAAAATAACTTTTGAAATTATTCTGACAATGGAACTATATATTTTGGCATGTTCATACAAACCTGCATATTTTCAGGCTCATATGTTGATGAGAACTCAATATATATTCAAAATCAAACTTTTGACCTCAACCTGTCCTCAGTTTACGTTTTCCAACTACCTGCTATGGTCTGGATGTTAAATGTACCCCGCCGTAGCAGACCTATTTTTGTATCCATATGAAGCAAAATTTATTGATGAAAAAAAAAACAACTTCAACATGAATAGAAAAAATGTCTTTTGCTTGCAATGGCTTCAATCCAATTTATTGACATGTTTTATGTCCCTTGCAAAAATTTTTTCATCCATATTTTAAGGCTTCAACATATATGAGTGAAGGGCTTCAAAGAATTTAGACCTTTCCTTGGTTTTCATGGCTTTTGCACAGGAAAGGTTTTTTAACATGCCAACGTCTACTGTGACACGGAACCATGGTTATAAAGGATACATTATACTAATTTTTTTTTCTTTCAGAGATCATTCAATATTTATCTGAATTAATATTCAAATAGGTAACCTGTTGGTCCAGTATGAAAATTTTGTAAGATAAGGTCATTTCATCAAAATTGTGTGCGAAATTTGAAATAGAATCTTATAGAAAACGACACAAAGTATTATATCAAAGCACCAGGGAAAATTACGATTTCTTTGTATATTTTACGGATTTATTATTTGTACAATTCTATTCAAAATCCGTCCAAATTATTATCAATCCATGCTTCTTTTTGTTTGTGTTATGTATCCTCAAGGTCTATCCGGAATACAAACTGTGACCTTGACTTTCAATTTGTTCTAGTGTGGGCGCTTGGGGATGGAAGAGTGACTGCTTATATTCTTTGAACTTGAAATAAAAGACACCAAACAGAGAGTTTAATATCTGGAAATTTTACTAAAGAAAGACATTGATGGCAAACTAACACATTCACGGCAAGCGAGGCAACTTAAACTTTTCTACTAGTACTGTCAACTTCCTTTATTTATGGAGCAATAAACCATTATCACTGGCATATGGAGTTTATGCCTCCCATTTGATTCCATACGCAAAAGCACCAGGGTTCTCAACATGCTTCTTACTCTCTGTAAAAGTTCGTACATTGAAAGAGTTTGTACAAGCGCTAGCGCTTTTAAATAGGGGAATGCCTACTCCTCCTTGGCACTTGATTCCACTTCTGATGTTTCCAAAGATTAATGTTTTTACCCTGTTCATTATTGTCTATGTTTGCGCTGAATGTGATTGATCATTGTTCTTTATCTTAACTATTTACGCTCCTTCTAAAGTATAGCAAAACACCAGATATGTTTTTGGCAAACACTTTATTTTGTCATCATTTGATATATGAACATCCACTGAATATTAGCATTTGCAGGAAAAAAATAACATTACCCCTTACGCAGGTCATGCATTTTTTTCTGCAATGGCTGCAACATACTAGTATTTTCCCGTACAAATAACCAAAGAAAGCATTTTATTGTGTAAATGAAGAGTCAGTTAATGGGAGCAGCTACATGTAATACTAATTTTTCTTGCTTTTTCTATCTATCTTTTCTTCTGTTGCTTGCATGTTCATTCTGACTTAAGTAATCGTTGGAACATTTCATCAACGGAGAGGCGTTAAAAGACCAACCTTGGAGGACTCCTGCGTACGTCTTTTATTTCTTTACCGGTAATTCGTTTGTCTATAGTTCTTTTGAAATTGGTACATATCTCGCCGTTGGACAGCTTTGCTGCGTCACTGTCCTACATTCAGCCGAGTAAGAAGTAGTCATCATAGGGATTGTGATAAAAATGTTGATTTTATGATGTACTTACATGAAATCCCTAATAGTACTGTAGCATGTATATCTCTGATCATTATTGTACAATTTAATACAGGTTAATTCTCAAGGTATATACTTTATTCCTGGCTACCTGTCCAAAGATTGATACTCTATACTTCATGAGGTATACACATTCGTTACCATAAATGACACATAACAAAAAGGTAATAGTTCTAAATTGCTAATAAAAAGAGAAACAATGCATTTTCTGAACCGACTACTGCTATGTACATAAAGTCGTGAACGTAAATTGCAACACACACGAAATAATGAGAACGCTAAGAGCGCATGAAATTAATGTCACGACAAGAAATGTGTAACGTGTTACTATACGTTATGATAAGCATGAGTTTTGTATTGTGAGCATTTCGTTTTGTCACGGAAACTGAATTAGATATAGAGCACTTATTTCGTAATGTCAGAAAGTGTGTCAAATATACAGGCGTTTCATTTTGTCATTGTAAAATATGAATACATTTTTAAGATGGTTTCATAATACTTGCACCTGCTATTTAAAAATTGAATTAACTGCCTTTAAGTTATTTCATTCCTATCTATCAAAATGTTCAATATCGTAAAGAAATTTATAGGTTGTATTCCCTTTGATTAAAACCCACTTATTTAAGACACCTGGCCGAGTTAGTGATTCTAATACGTTTCTTAATCATTGTGATCATCTTCCAAAGAGTAATTATGAATCAACAGTTTTTGATAGATTATTTACAATTTATTGCATGTTGTTTTATGCGACTCATTTGAGAATATTTCACTCGTATAGAGACGTCACAATATACCATTGAAAAGTTTCAAATGAAAACAAAAGGTATATCAAACAGTCATCGATCTCAAAAAATCTTTTAACAGTTCAAATCTGTAAAGAGTGCATAAAATACGGGCCTCTGGAAATTTGAGAGGCGGGATCAGGTGCCCAGAAGGAGTGAGCATCCTCTTTTGACTGGACATACCCGCCATGAGCCCTTTGTATTCAGATTCTGATGGAGCCTTCCGAAGTCGAATTCGGTATACTAAAACAACTACCCTAAGCCTAAGCCTAACCCTATTCGAAGTCGGTATACTAAAGCAAACAACTCAGCCAAAATACGAGACATATATTCAGCTCTCAGGACAATAGGGTAAAGACAGTTCTGTACAATTCCAGCTCTTATTAGGACAAAGGATCGGCCCTATCTTTTAAAGTCTCACCCAAAAGAACAGGTAGCTCCAAATTTTAGTACGGATACTTGCAACGAAACTCTTTTTCGTTTTTTTTTTTCAGTGTTGGAAAAATTCCTCCACATGGGGGGAAATCAATTCTTTTGAAAGAATTATTTATGGTTAATTGGTTATTAATTACATCCACCATGCAAAAGATGCTGAAAAACCTGTAATAATCTCATGTTTTTGAAAATTTTCCGATTTCTTTTCAATATTATTTTAAATGAAAATGATCTTTTAAGACTGCATGTATCGCACATTTTCTCTCAACTTTAGAATTTAAACAAAAGAGTAAATAACCTGTATATATAAATCAATGAATGATCCTTATGATCCTTATTTTTGCGAGATAAAAGAGTTACCTAATGTTTTTCATTTTACCTCACGTTCCAAGCTGCATTATCATAGCTCCAATATATTACTGAGCTATTGCCTTATGCATACACGTGTGTAGTATTACAGGCAATAATCTGTATATCGTATGTACACAACCGCGGTAAAACCAATATATATATGTCAAAGATTTACTAATATTTGAAATGGTATGAGATGGCACAGGTCATTAAACAGAGATAAAGTGACTATATTAATACTATTTTGATTGGATTGTGGTATAAAGGTATAAATTATAGATAACTCTTGATAACCCTGTTGTATAAATTATAGATAATTCATACATGATGGGCACAGCAGTAAATTATTCCTACTGTGGTTTATGATATAACCATAGTATTTTAGGAGACGGTAATCATACTTATTTTGCCAGTAGTTCCTAGGGACCAGAGAAAATTGCAAGTCCTCCTATTAGTATTGTCCAACATATCCTAGTACAGTAGCAGTTAATTCGAAATTGTACATTCCCCATCATCATGATACTGATTGTATTTAAATATTATGCTGACTGTTTAAAAAATATACCTGGTACACGCTATGCTTTATTGTTTGTATTTTATATACCGGTATTGAATGAAATAAGATGTACTAAGTATGTCTTACGTAATAAAGTGAACTGAATTGAGTTCCTGACTACAGTGTATATACATATTATTTAATTCAAGTAAAATCAAAGTACTGAGACAGTACTGAAAGACGGGGTCAAAATAATCTTCCTGCTAATATACAAATGTGATTTTTTTTAGTTTTGATAAGAACTTAAATTTTTTGTTAATTAACGCACTAAAACAAAACTTGATAATATATCTTCACGTTTTTCATTTCTGTCTATAAACCTTTCTGTATTGTTCGAATTTCACCGTGTCCGAATCAATATTTTTCCGGAAGTAAACAATGTATGATGCGCACGCAGTCGTAACACTACGCAGTAGAGTACTGTGTTTGTTTACTAGTGTGATTTAAAATTAATATTTTCAGTTTTAAATTTTCAAAATGCTTTATTGATTTGAGTAAAAAAAAGTTCATATCACTTTCTTCAGTTTGATACAAAATGTTTGTATTTCAATCAAAACAATTCCTGCACTCTTTCATATAGCGTAGATTTAATTCATGTGTTATAACCACGGCTTCCGTTTTGACGTGACCCCGTCTAAAAAGATACTCACTATTCACCCCTCGATCTTATATAGCATAATTAATATCCAAATTAAAATATTCATATATTATATTTATTAAACTAATTTAATTCTGGCTGTATCACGCGATTTCACTGGATAAAAACAAATAGTATAAAACCTGTGTTGTCAACCCCGGTCAACAATGCATATTAATATGTTCATCTGATTACTGATGTATATATGAATTTATGAAGTAATCTAAAGGAAGGAGAAAAGCCCACGCTGACAGACTATCAAGTGGAAAAACGAGTGTACAGCTCGAGTTCTCATCAAAATTTTTTATTAAAAGCATAGAAAACATGATTTATATCCATTTTTACACTACCTATGCTGGAAATTAACTAAATATTTAGTTTGTTGACAGTTTTTATATATACATATAGACCAAAGGCTTTTGATAATCAGTTTCTTTTTTAATTTTAACAATACTGTATTTCACTTTCATTTTTTACCCTTTCTATACTTTGTCATTTTTGTTTGCCTTACTTTTATCATTCACATGTCCCTGTCCTCTCAGACAATACAAAACATTTTTAATTAAAAACTCCAACTTTCACTTTTGGTGTCATTGTTTTCTTCCCTTTGTCATTTCACCTATTGTTGACTGTGTTGTAACGTTCTCATCTATGAAGCAAAACAAATGAAGATTAACTTCAGCTTTATCAATGCATTAGTTGTACGTCCTCTAATGTAGCGAAGCGCTTTTATTATATTGTTTTGAATTAAGTTTATAATTAATCATCAAATTGTTTTCATTGTTCTGCAAACATTTTTGAGGAAAGTTGCTAAAGGTGATAGCATCGTTTATATTATCCTTTAAATATAAATGAATTACCTTAGTAAAATTGTATTCAAAATTATTTTCTAAAAAAAAGTAACATCTACTAACAAAATCATACTGCAAAATTAATGGGACCAGTCATGTATTTGTGGCTTATCACATAATCGCCAAAGTGTAAAAAGGACACCTGCAGACATGTGGGTATGCAATAAATAAAATATGTCTATATCTTTACCTGTCCAAAAACGAGGGTATACAATAAATAAAATATGTCTATATTTTTACCTGTCCAATAACGAGGGTATGCAATAAATAAAATATGTCTATATCTTTACTGTCCAAAAACGAGGGTATACAATAAATAGAATATGTCTATAACTTTACCTATCCAATAAGGAGGGTATACAATAAATAAAATATGTCTATATCTTTACCTGTCCAAAAACGAGGGTATACAATAAATAAAATATGTCTATATTTTTACCTGTCCAATAACGAGGGTATGCAATAAATAAAATATGTCTATATCTTTACCTGTCCAAAAACGAGGGTATACAATAAATAAAATATGTCTATATCTAAAACGAGGGTATACAATAAATAAAATATGTCTATATCTTTACCTGTCCAAAAACGAGGGCATATAATAAATAAAATATGTCTATATCTTTACCTGTCCAATAACGAGTGTATGCAATAAATAAAATATATGTCTACTCAGCATATTTTAACCTGTCCAAAAACGAGGGTATACAATAAATAAAATATGTCTATATCTTTACCTGTCCAATAACGAGGGTATACAATAAATAAAATATGTCTATATCTTTACCTGTCCAAAAACGAGGGTATACAATAAATAAAATATGTCTATATCTTTACCTGTCCAAAAACGAGGGCATATAATAAATAAAATACGTCTATACCTGTCCAAAAAACGAGGGAATGCAGTAAATAAAATTTGTCTATATCTTTGCCTGTCCAAAAACGAGGGTATACAATAAATAAAATATGTCTATATCATTCTTTACCTGTCCAAAAACGAGGGTATATAATAAATAAAATATGTCTACATCTTTACCTGTCCAATTACAAGGGTTGGTGTGAACGGTTGACAGGGGGTGCTTACCCCTTGTGTTCTCAAGGGGTGCATGTTTAGCCCTGTTATAGACTCGTATTCTGGATAAGATTTATGAGACTCTTAACTGTTTTTTACATTCACATTTCCACCTCAAATATGTATTCAAATGGTTTAGAAAACGTAACAAATGGAGAAATATGAATGACCTATATAAAAGATAACGATAGCAAACTATTACATCTAAATTTCAATAGAAACACGAAAGCCCTAAATAGAAATAGCACCGACTTTCCTTATTCAGGTAGCAATCATTTTCATCTGCATATGGAATCTATGTCTTCCATACAGTTGCTAATTTATCCCACCACTAACATTTTACACATGTTTGCATGGCTCTTTATTTATATTCCTTCAATGGACTTTTGGGCTTGCTTACTTTTCATTATCGCTATATTTTATGCAAGCGCATGTTTTACTAAATTACGAACAATTTATAATACATGGAAAGCTGATGACATA
The DNA here is from genome assembly GCF_032062105.1 of Saccostrea cuccullata. Lineage (NCBI taxonomy): Eukaryota > Metazoa > Mollusca > Bivalvia > Ostreida > Ostreidae > Saccostrea > Saccostrea cuccullata. The sequence continues at coordinate 101,784 of NW_026918996.1, read as the reverse complement.
ATTTATAAAAGGCAAATTTTACGGTTGATACAATGTTATTGTTTGAAAACACAATCAGTCTTTAGGTTGCAATTTGACTAATGTTTTGCCCCTATTAAAAACCTACTCTAGTAAATTAAAGTTTACTATAGCTTACTATTGTAAGTACTTTGATATTTTGATTTACTATGAAACTTTACTCTAGAATTTTTTTTAAGAATCAGGACATTAATATATATATTAGGGATGTCAACGAATAGTCGACTATTCGACTGTCAGTCGAATGGACCGACGATCGAATAATGAAACGACATTCGAATATTTGATAAATGCAAAAAAAGGGGGGGGGGGTTAAAGAATTCTTGAGCAACTCAAAATTGTAAAGCGTCATTCCTAAAAGCATTATAGTATCCGTTCTCTGACGAATAAGAGCTTAAACACAGTCACAGTATATAAATAAGTTTCTACATTGTAAACATAGAAAGTACAGTAATTACATACCGCAATGATTATTTCTCAATTACTGATCTTTATTGTTATCGTAGTAAATTATGCAGCGCTTTACTGGACTTTGAAAATTATTAATTGGACTTGTACCAATTATAAATTTATTTATTACCTCTAAGAATGTTTAAATTATGCTATAGAAACACAGCATACATGTAGCCGTTAAGTTTTGAAACTTCGATAATAATTTAAACAATAATCTCCTCCCCTTTTCCAATTTATCTTAAAAACTGAGTAAGCTTTTGAAACAATGCGCTGACAATTCTCTAAGTGTACTAGAACAAAAGAATGTACAGACCAATTTATGAATGTGATTCAAGTTACGAAATTTCATACATTTTGGGGAATAAATTGCTGGTGTAAATCTATTTCATTTCTACATCTTATCCCAACTTAAGGATCATCTGAATATCGATGTGTAACAAAGTAAAGGCATTTTAGGGAGAGAGCTAAAATAGGCTTTGCCTGCTGCCCAATCCCATTCACTTATGTGAATAAGATTTTGTATAAATAAAAAGTATAGGCACTTAATGTTACTTTTTACATAAATTTACGAATAAAGTTTTTTTTTTATTTTTAAAGACGCTATCGATGAGATTTTTAAAAAAGAAAAATGATCCGAATAGTCGACTATCGTTCGAATAATGCAATCGAATGTTCGACTAAGGAAAATAAATATGTTGACATCCCTAATATATATCATTTAGGTTACACACCAATAATGTATTTTTTTTAAATATGGAAATATACAAGAAACTATCTAAATATCAGAAAAAACACTGTAGGAATTTGACAAAATAAAATATATCCATCTAATATTCATAGTACATGTATAAATACTTTGATTTACTTTAGTGAAAAACTAGAGTTAATCATAATAAACTGTCGTACTTTTTTGTCAGTGCGGTGCTCCAACTGGTTTCAGTAAAACATTGAGAGATTTATATAACAAAAAGTGCAAAATACGAGATATTACTAAGTATTACATGCGTGATAGAGAATCAGTTTTTATACTTTATAGTCATTTTGGTCATTTCTTCAAGCAATACGTACTACATATCCATAAACAGTATAAATGAATAAGTAGTTCTCTCGATGTCTCGTTCCGTGTTGTATTTTTTATTACTTTTTATTTTAAATTAAGTTTTTAATTGAAAATAACCCCTCCAAACATATTGATAGATAATTAATTTTACTTTTAATCTGCAAAGAGAACTTTTCCACATATTATTAATTTTGTTCTGATCATAGAAGGAAGTAAAACAATCATTATAAACTGAATAATCGCTGGCAATACAGACAATAAATCATTTTATATAAATGAGTTTTGACAAATGCTGACTGACGTTTTTCATACTAATTGTTAGTCCATTATCTATACACTGAATTGAAGACGGATTTTCCGCTATTTCCCGATCATTACAAGGAACACACGGCGGGTGCGACCGGTCAGCAGGGGATGCTCACTACTCCATGGCACCTGATCCCACATCTGATGTTTCGGAGGTCCTTGTTTGCTCTGCTCCTATTTTGTATTGTTTTATGAACTTTGATATTGAACACTATTCGTTTTCTCGACATCCTTCTCTCAATATCACTATATTTTAGTCCAGCATCTCATTCACAGGTCCATTATCTCACTCAGTGGACTAAAACTTATATTTTGGACGTCTCATTGGATCCCAAATGTATAGACTATCAAAAACAATAACTAGATTGCTCCCTATAATGGTCTCGTCCAAGAAGCAATGCTACTGTGTAATACATATTGGACATTAATTATTAGTCTTATGATCAAATATTCTATTCTGAAAGTTGTATCGACTAACACGTATGCTGTCCCATTTCTGCAAACCAACAGTAGGGGTGTTCGAAAGGTTCCATGAATATATTCTTGACTCACACTTTACCTGGGGTGTACTTTATTCTGACTGATTGTCCATACTTTAACTTGATATGAAATGACAATAGTTTTGCATATTTAGAAGAACCTGGATTTATCAGTACCTTTGTATAAATGTTAAAAGGCAGGACTTTAAAAATCTTAATATCAATAAATTTGCTGGAAAAACTACATGTCAGGGTGTTTAAATATATCACAATAAGCGCTTTCTACATAAATATTCCCTATATTCTTTTGCATATGTTAATAATTGATCTATGTGTGGGAGGGGTCAAGGGCATGTCAAGGTGAAAAAGGGCAAAGACTTCATGTTCATAAAAAAGAAAACTGCTGACTAAGACGGGTCCAAATCTACTGTAAGTGGTACATCTGAATACGATAAATAATTCATATGGACTAAAAGGCCTTTAGCTATCTGTTATGGTAATATAACCTCATGATCAAATAATGTCCATTTTATGTTATACTTATGTACACCAATTATAAACGTCTCTGATCACGTATGTTACAGAAAATGTGTCAAATCGGGAATTTCATACTTGTTTTTTTTTTTAACTAAAAAAGAAAAGCAAAGTGAATTTAAAATATTTAAGTATTTATGACATTTTCAATAGTGAATTCGGTAATAATATGATCGACAGATTGTGAATAAGTTTAATGTAGGATATGAAAATATGAGATAGGATTGAATTTTACCATACCATATTGTGACCTTTTGATAAAAACGTTCAAATGTTTAATTTTTGTATGAATATACTGCTGTTTATTTCCTTAATCAAACGATGGGATACATGAATGTTTTTCAATACCCACTCATATATCAAAATGTACTTTGAGAACGTGTATTTATTCTGATACTTTTTGGAATCAAACTCAACTTTCTTCGCAACTAACATGTTATGAAATAAAACATGAGATAACGAACAGATTCAAGCTCATGTGTGCATTGAACCAATACCAATCAGAAGAAGACCATACACAGACCTCTTATGTAATAGATAGAATCAGGTGCCAAGGAGGAGTGAGCATCCCCTGTCGACCGGTCACACCCGTCGTGTGCCTATTGGCATAATCGGGGAAAATCAGACAAAAATCCTGAAACAATTAAGTGTGTTAATAACCTCAGTCAGCAATTGACCTATAATAGTAGATTGTATTGCTGACAAGGTCATTCTATAGACCACAGAACTTGCTAATGACTTTATAGATGAGACTGATGGTATTCTTGTTTCAAATACCTGAGTAAAAACGTTTATACTTTTCGGAATCAAATTCGAATTTTCTTGCAGTTCACTTATTATCATATGAAATATGGAGATAACAGATTCAAGCTCACATGTGCATTGAAACAATACAATAGAAGCGTGCATTATTTTAGAAGTTGTTCGTATTTAGATCCATGCTTTTGTATCAGATACACAGAGAGGCATAAATCATGGTGATAATGGTATATTGCTACATACGTAGAGAAGCCGACGATTTAAAAGTTGAAGTCACCAGGTCTATGATAAAGCTTTGTTCGGTTAACATTAACCTCTTCTTTTAGTAAAATATTCAGATATGAGAAAGATGTGTCAAGTTCTGTAGTATCTTTTATTTTAAGATCATTGGGATATATAGAGTCGACAAATGAATGAAGGTACTGTAGATCACTTAACTAATTGTTGCAACAACTTATTTTCGAGAGAGAGAATGCTATAAGGTATTAATAAACGAAACGTATGGTTACCACCTAACGCCACTATTTTTTGACAATGTCTAATGTGATGTGATTTGGCACATATCGTCAAATATTAGTTATTAATAATGTCAAATAAATAAATTGATAAACAAGAGTACACCAAACTTTTGTGTAAATTTTGTGACATTATACATATTTCTGTATAGCCTGATATCAAATAAAACTTCATTGACAATGCTCTTTATAATAGTCCAAAAATTGTCGTGCGCCGACCAACCATATTTAACACCCTTTAAATGCTGTTTTTATACATGTATGCATATGACACCACGGGCCTATAATATTTTCTCTAAATAACAAAAAGAACATTTTCTAACAACATGCAAAAAATTATTACTTTTGGTTGAACAGTATTTGAAATATTCCAAAAATTCGAGTTTGCATAAAAGATCGTACATCATAGTAGAAAAGTTCTGATGCTCAAGTATTTTTTGAAACCATACATTACATTTGAAATACAATAAAGAAAATCCTGACCAAGGATAAAAAAGAAGAATTAATTTACCTGAACAACATTTTGTTGAAAGATTGAATAATTGAAAAAATATAGAAAATAAACATTTTTTTCTAAATTCTTTTACTTACCTATATCTTTCATTGACTTTAAAAGTTATCTTTCAAAAGATATTTTCCAATGGGTTTGAATTTAAATTTAAAACACTGGAAAAAAAACTTATATTACAGAAGAATGAAAATGCTTTAAATACAGAAGAGGAAAAAGAATGTCTTTTATACCATTCCATTCATTCATTCTTTATTTTTATTCCATTTGGAGATTTGAATTACAACACATCAGTTACAACATATATACATCAATGAGAATTAATAAAAAAGAAAATATAGATATAATTTGCTTGTATATGCTGTATAAAAGAAAAGAACAACCACATGTTTGTGTTTCATACACATTATCGTTGTAAGTGGCTACTCCAGAAACTAAAAAGGAAAAAAAAAATTAAACATGAACTTCTTTTTGTCTAAGACTTGGTCATGGGTACACCTAAGAACAGATAAGTAAAAATCGTACTCATTTAAACTGACAAAAATCTGAGTAAACATTATTGTATTCGTCTGATAATTCAAACATAAATTCAGATCATTCATTAGATGTTATATATTTTAAATAAAAAGACATCTCGATTATCGGTTTTGCTTTTTTTTTTTATATATATGTTTTAAAATTTTGAAAGGACAATATGATGTGACGTTTATATATGTTATCTATATAGCCAATAGGCTCTAATTAATTATTTCATAGCGTCATTGTTGTCTGAGGGAGCATGACAACATTACATGTAGTTTACGTAACAGTTGTAAAGAAATATTACAATGCACAGACACATGACAAAAAAGGTGTGACACAAATATCGAAGATAATTTTTCCCAGTTATAAACTACACTTTTTTAAGTACTACATAATAGATTTACTGAAACCTGCATGACTGACTTCAGATTATTATCTGTATTCCTATTTATAAACGTAATAAAAACATTGCCTTTTTGTGCATCTATAAAATTATTAATTAATTTGTAATTATAATAATTGCTTATATTTTTTTGCTTATTTGAAAAAAAATTATTCTGAGAAAAAATAATCGAAATTTATATTCAAGTCTTATATTAAGGTTTCTCAATAAGTACATTTGACAAAAAGTTTAAACTACAAACAATATCTTCATAGCATGAAAATGTTCTTTTTCACATAGTTTTTTAATACGAATATTCACAAAATATGAAAGGATTGTGGCAAAAAAGTATGGATGACAAGTATAAAGCATTTGCAATGTTGCGTTTCTCTTTGATATTGGACATGATTAATTTTATTAACCGTAAATAATTCTTCATGAACCTTTTTCATTATTATTCTTATTTATACTGTAAGCAGGTGTTGTATCTTTAGTAAGAACTAGTATTTAAAAGGGACCCTAGTAATGTAATTAATTAAAATTAAATGAAATACGTTTGTTTTTGCCTTTTTGTCCTTAGATGCTTTAAAAAGCATTAATAAATTGTTTCTGGTCGTTGCTCCTTGTAGATTTCCTGTTAATATATGGTCTCGTATTTCAAGAGCAAAAAAAAGTTTAAGGATGATTCTGAATTTCATATATCTATATATCACAAAAGAAAATAAATTCTGTTCTTCAAAACGTACCGGTCACAAACACGGGCGATCTGTTTGTGCTTACAATTGAATATGAATTCGGGAGAGGAAGACCAAATTTTGTATTGTTTCGTCTTTTGAAAGAAAAATTCAAATGATTTGGGAAAACATTTCCATACAATCAGCTAGATTTCAGATAAAATTCATCAAAACATTCCTTTTATCCAGGGTAAGGGTGGGAAAAATGAAAGAGTATGACAAAAGACTATTATTGTTCTTCTGAACATCGTACAGTACAACTCCTAATGTTAGAAAAATGCTTCTCTCTTCATGCCACTAAAATAAAGGTAAAATTTTAAAATTGATTTTATAATTTAGCAATTCCACTGTCTCATAATTATTCTAACATTTTTGCCTTCTGCTATTCGGTTATAAAATAAAGTATCATTACCAACAAAAGTATGTAGTCTTTTTTTCATTTTTGGAAAATGAACTTGAGAAACAAATTATAGAAGAAAAGTTTAAAAGACTTTAATTTTATTTTAAAATCCATAGTGTTGAAATTATCCCTTTAGTTTATCAAGGTGAACTATAGTTTTTCATAGTGTCAAAATTACTATAATAAACTACAGTTTACTAGGTTAACTAAATAATTTGGTTAAGTTGTTCTGATACAAAAGTTAAAGAATTAAAAATGTAACAAACATTAATGCACATGTTAAAAAAATGAACGGCCAAGATTGATTTGTTTTGAAAAATAAGTTTATTTTCAAGATCACGAAGTAAAAAATATCAAATATTACAAACTGTTGTGAAAATGCACAAGTAAATTATTCTTGATCTTATCTGTCTAAGACGATCAAATGATCAAATCATTCTTGATCTAATCTGTCTATAATGATCAAAGGCTGATATATTTTTTTTTAAAAATTCTTCGGGAATTCGTTAAATTTAACAAATGCTATTTTGAAACAATTATTTTTGCAAATTTTGCCGTATGTTGACCTGGTTAAATCAACTATTCAAATTTTGAGTCAGTATACGTAATTTCGAATTGTTCAGGAAGATATTCTAATATAACACAACTGATTCTTCTTTTATTCATTTTTTCGTATACAGTGGACCTTCAGATATCTGGACGCCAGATACCCGAATGCTTCAGTAACCGGACGACTTTTCATCGGAACGGAATTTTTTAACGTCATTTTGTTTTATTTTATTTGACCGGTGATTCAGATATCCGGACGCTACAGCTATTCGGACAAAATGACTAGGAACCAAAGCGTCCGGATAAGTGAGACTCCACTAGTACTGTACATTATACTCAATTTTTATTTCAGCCTTCCTTTGAAATTGTTTGCCATGCATATTTGTTTTGTTTTTTTTGGTACTTCATATGCTTGGTCAACAGGGGGAGCTTACTTCTTATGCAATCTGTAATTTACAGGATTCCGTATTTCATTTTTTTGTTTATAGAGTTATACATGTATTAAATTGTTTTTTTTTATTTGCACCCTTTAAGATTTATTTTACGACATTTATCGTCCAAATTATTGTGTAGTTATTTAGTCACTGAATTGTTTACGGATTTTTACGTTTGGTCGATCATGACAAAGAGAATAGGGCAAGTTTGACTGGTTGAAAGGGGATGCTTAGTCCTTCATGGCACCTGTTGCAACTCTGGAGATTTTGAAGATTCTTGTTTGTTCTGCTAAAAATAAATGTATTATTCCAATCGATGTTTGAGCTAAGTTCTGTTTCAAATGTTCATATTTCATGCAGGACTATTCTGATATACTGTACCGATTCGAACTCCTCATTCAAAACGTAGATCTATATGTATTTTACTTATAATTGTCCATGCTAGCTCACTTGTATCTTGGTAGCGAAGAGGCCGCAGTTGTTATTCCATAACTTGCATAAGATATGTATTCATGTATAATTTTAGCACAAGAAAGCAAATGATGTTGGACCTCTTATGTATGTATTTCAAATATATTATTCATAACTGCTCTGAAATTAAGGATTGTGATAAAGTAAAAGCTGTTTCGCTTCAAATAATTTAAAGAAATGTTTGATTTCTCAAAGATTATGAGTCAACTTATCCAAAGATATACTGAGTATATGGAGATAACGAACAAGTATTCAAGCTAAAACATGCATAAAACAATACAAAAAGGATCAGAGCAAACACGGACCTCAAAAACATCAGAGGTGGGATCGGGTGCCATGCATTTGCGAGCACCCCTGCCGACCGGTCACATCCGCTGTGTGCTCCTTGTCATGATCTGGAAATAATGGAAAAATTCGTCGACAAACATCAAATTAGAGCTGGAGACTGCTGTGAACACGATTTGCGTAAGAATCCATTTGTCGGGGACGAACAAAATGAATGGTTTTCAAGTAAAAATAGATAAATTTGAACTCCAACACATACAGCTGCCCCTATAACATATGCATGTTAACGAGACCAAACGGGGTTACATGAAAACAAAGCACTTTTCGCGCATGAATACAGTTTATGTGACGTTTTATGGCGGTACATGTCGTATACATTGGATAACGTGTCCACTTGCGCCTTCCAAACCAAACCTAATTGTATAATTACTTCGTCTCCGTCAGGTGTTTAAATACAGCTGAGGTATGGCTTATATAGAGAAATTAAATTGATTTGTAATGTTTCTGTTCTTTGTTTAAGATGGATTTTGGAATTTCAAAGATCTAAGGGTAGTTTTGTATGCATTTTTGTGCAAATCGTAGGATTACCCAGAAAGTTTTATATAATTTCCTAGGAACTCTTGAGCATAAATTATAAAGATTAGCATAGCCAGAAACTTTTTTCTTAAAATATAAGATTGAACTTCAGAATTGCTTTTTCAGGATATGCAGCTACAGTAAAGCACGGTAATAGCGTAGATGCTCATAATGAATTAAAGCGTACAATGAAGTGTTTTTCATTCCTCGTGATTTTATTAACTGTAAACTTGTAGGATATAACGAATAACGTTTATAACAAAGCTAAATAGTCTGTCACTGACACTTTATAAGCCTTCTTACTGTACATATTATGATACATTATAGAATTTCAGATATACTATGATACATCATTTTATTGGTTAGAAGATTGGAACAAAGTTCATCAAAACCCATTTTTTATTATCTTGTACAACGATTATGAAACATGAACACAACAAACAATGGTGTTTATAATTAAAACTAATCTTGTCATGACATTCCCTTGGATTCAACTGACCATTAAACAAACTAAATAAATGTGTTTAATGTATCAATTGTAATAAACGTTACTTGAGTTTTGTATCTACTGAATAGTTCAACAGCCTATCTTGATGAAGGGTTTTAGTATAAAACATTACTGAATTAAAAGTTTGTTAAAATGTAGAGCGCTGTTTGAAAAGTTTGCAGACTTTTGTCAAGGCTATTTTACTAACCTTCATCATGTTACATGTATATACAAACTTTGTATCATGTTTTACAATGAAATTGATTTATTTTTAATTTTAATTGAAGTTTGATTTTGTCTGAAAAACTTTCTTTGTAAAATGGCACAACACAAAAAATGGAGACGTCCACAGAAAGACCTGTCACACCATTTCATTTTCAAAATTAAGATTTATATTTTCCATGTTTGAAAAGAAGCTGATTTCGATAGATCGTCTGCATTGAAAAGGAAAGGGTTGATTCGAAGAACGTCAAAGGACAGCACTAATAATATAATTCTGTTTTGTACTCAGGAAAACTCCAGAATTAATTCTGAAAATGCTTTTCGCGAATCACCCACCAAAATAGATATGTTTATATCTGCAAATAAAAGAATGAACTTGATTAGTGACAATTAAATAGAAAGAGCTTACTCTTAACAGGGGATGTTTGCTCTTCCTAGGCATCTGATCCCAACTCTGGAATTTCCAGAGGTTCATGCTTTAGGCCTCTTTACAGATTTGTATTGTTCTTTGTTCTTTTAGATCGAACACTGTTTTTAACTTTACCGTTTTCATCCAACATAAATAGCATACCGGTAATTGTCCAACTTGATCAAGTTAAAAAAAAATTGATAAAAATGGCATCTACTCTGTGCTAAACGTCACATTTTGACATCGAAGCATACATGGTATATAGCATAAATAATCGGATTATGACTAACTTTGATTACGGCCACGTGCTTTGCGTAAGAAGAAGGCTCATAAAACAATCTTTTTGCCTACAAAAGAATTCAAGGATGCGTAAGCACAAGAAAAATATTTGTCAACAGAAAGATTATAAAGCAATAAAGTGAGTCTTGAATTAGCCATGACATGTAGTTTAAAGAGGAGTTAAAAGGAAGACAACAGCATGGGTAACTATCACGATAGTAAAACTTTCTTACTCAAGCGTGGCGGGCTGATGACGCAGCTGCTGTGGTCACGTGAGCGGGTGATGAATGAAATTAACGATATGAAACAGACTAACAATCACGATGTTTATTGAAGCAAATAAAGAAAACAAATAATTAACCCAGGGCAGTTGTAAATAGGCCTCGTGGAGTGACCAGAGGTGTGCTGGGGGATGACAGGATCATTTAAGGGTCACACGAAGTCAACAACAAAATATGAAAAAAACGTGGATCTTTTAATGGTTAAGGCGTAGTAAGTTCATGACATATAATTTGTTAGGAATGCATTCCTTTTAACAATAAATCATAATTTTAAATTTGTCTTTTTAAAATGTTATAATCAAATTTTTATTATTGTTGCAATCATAGTAAATAGCGTGTAGTCTTGAAATACTAAAAAAAGAAATAAATAAAATTAAACCCTCTACTCCTTCTTTTTGGACTCATGTCCTCCTTTCTCTCAAATCAAAACTTAATTAAATAAATCTATAGTCTTCAAATTTCTTTCCTTTTTCGAACCTTCGCTTCGCATCCGCAATTATTATATTCACTAATTCACGGAAACTTTAAATTGCCAGATCTGTGTCATGATAGGCGTTTGCACCATCACATGCATGGCATTGCTTATGACAAAATCAATTTTTATTAATACATGTACTTAAAGATAAAAGTGGGGACTTAGGTTAATTGGTTATTGTTTCCTCTCTCTTTCTTCGCATGCATTACAATAAACATGTAACAAAATATACTGTTTTCAAAGTATTTATTTATATATGTATATGTATATTTAAAGCATTTAACAAATCTCATACAATCTATTCATATGTCAAATTTGAGTTATAAAGTTTTTCATACAATTTGTTAAGCATTGCTTTCAACTGAACTTTCTATGCTTATCCAAATATGACAAGGAACATATAGCGGGTATTTGACCGGTCAACAAGGGATCTTTTCTCCTCAATGGCAATTTTTTTTCTTTCTCTGATTTTTTAAGAGGTCTGTGTTTGCTCTGCTCAAAACTTAGCTACTGTTCTATGGTACTTTTGAGCTTGATTAGTGCTCGTTATCGTCACACAAATTATAAAATGTATGAATGGAATTGCTTTCAATATCCAGAAATATGTTCTTTATCATTTACTTGGAAATGCACTGAAAGGATTTTTACAATTTGCTATTGAGGGATTATCTGCAGAGTTTTTCATTACTAGTATCCTTATTGTGAAAAGGAGCACACGCGGGTGTGACCAACTGGCAGGAGATGCTGACTCCTCCAAAGCACCTGATCCCACCTCTGATGTCAAGAGGTCCGTGTTGCTCTACTTCCTATTTGTAATATTTCAAAGGACTTTTGAACTTGATTTCTGTTTATTATCTCCATATCCCTTATATCCTTGTTGTTAATTGCCTATGATTTAAAACCATCTGAGACAATGTTAGATAGATCTATAAAGTTTCCTCAGTATAATATGGATATGAGTAAAGTGCATCTACAATCGTTTGCCTTTTTTTCAAAAGACTTTTGATATGAAAAATACATTAAATCCTTGTGAAATAATCCAAAAAGATACAAGTGCTTAATATATATAGTGTTTTTAAAAAATCAAAATACATTTAACCAAACTACCCTTATACAAACTCAAGTAACGAACAGTAGTATAAACAATACAAACAATTAAACAGAGCATAAAACGGACCCCTGTAAATTCCAGAGGTGGGCTTAAAAGCCTAGAAGTAGTAAGTATTCCCTGTTGGTTTGATCACATTTTATTGTTTAACACAAAAGGATCAGAAACAAGTTCTTACAACGTACAAGTTCTTTTCCTGGTGTTAGTGAAGTTGATACAGTTAGTGCAATTGCCATCAGTTATAATAACATAATAAATAATATTGGCAAGTGACATAAATAAATTCAAATGTTAATTAAATCTTCCAGATTCATTCATGGATTTGTGAACTGTTGAAAAAAAAAGTCATATCATAAGACAGAGAATCAGTACAGCATAAAAACAGATGTATGTCTATTAAGATTCCCTGTTGATTGGTCACACTTTCGATGGGAGATTTCTCAATGTTGAAAAATTATCAATTGATTTGTTTTGAATTTATTTGTTCTGTTTTCATTTAAATGAAATAGAATGCGTTTTTTAATAGTAACATCAGTTTGCCTATTTCTCTGTCGCTGAAAACATAATTCTTTCCCAATATCTCCATATTGTTTCCAGAACATTGTCTCCATGGCATTGTGAATTTATGTAACGTGTTCTATTAATTAAGTATATATATCACCGTTCCATAAAAATGCCTATTTCGTTGTTTATTTACTACATCATATACATATTATAAATAAAATTAAATGATGAAATCAATTACTATTCTGGAGTCTAGAAATTATAAAATAGTCTCAGATGACTTGCTGTATTTTCTTATTTGTTACGAAGTTTGAAAGTCAAATGTTACCTCAATCAAAATTACCGGCACGCATAATATAGGCCTACTAATCAAGCGGACAGGGTTTCTCATTTAATGTATTAAAAGTAATGCACAATTATTTACGACGTGCTAATTATTAGATTGAACTTTTAATTTTATGTAAAAAAAATTACGTCTTCCACAGTGTTATGGCGCCATTTTGAAATGCATTGTCTCCGCATACATATATGTTTGTGTTTATGTTATAATGTGGCAAAAGGAGTTAAAACAAAGTTACTTTTTTTTTAATGTAATTTAATATAATATATTTTTCAAGTGGACTGTCTATTAATTAATGTATATATATGTAAACACGGATTATCACTTTCCCCACGAAAGGTGTTAATTTCAATAACTTGTGGCCGGATTAATAATGTTAATTATGTTTATGCCTGTTCGGAATATCAGTATCCACTACACAGATTTTTTAAAATGAATTTGTTAAAATATTTTTCATAATTTACCGGAGTACTCAGAGTCCGGATTAGACAAATTTTACTGTATATATCAATATTCGAAATAATGAGTTTGATCTACCAGATAAGGTAAAATATTTTTCATTATTTACCGGTAAACAAGGGTTACCTACTCCTCCATGGCATCTGATCCCATCTCTGAAATTTCAAGGGGTCTTTGTTTTATGTCTTCTCTTAACAATTTGTTAATGTTTTTAGTGCAATTTTATTACTTATATTTGTTATGCTTTTTTAGACCGATAAAACCGAGATGCTGATACAAAAAGATCCTTCAATGTCCAATGGCTCTGAATGCCAAGTATAGGTCAGAATTTCTGGTCCTCCAGTGGCAAGAGGTGGCGTCTCAATAGAAGGGAAAATTTCTAAGATACTTTAAATATAATAGACATTTTTTTAGGTGAAATACTGATGGGATTATAGGAATTAAATATGCCAAAATTTTGCGTTTTTATAACAGTGTCTGCTGTAAGTAAAATTTGTAATCTTCAGCTATTGTTTGATGCTGTTATATATGTATATTATTTTTATCATTTATTCCAAGCTCTCTGATTGGCTCAAACTTGATCACATGATTAAGTATATAACCGCATAAAGACTTGAGTTACTATCTATAGAATCTGAAATGCATATCGACTTGATGTTTCTTAAAATGGAGATAATTTTTTATACAAACAAAAATAGTACTGATTTCAGAGTTATAGATAACACAGAATAGGACTTGTTGTTTCTGAAAAAAAATATATTTTCTTCAACTTGTATTAATATTTCTTCATGTTCCGTAATTGATGAGACGTAACAATGCCTTGCATGAAGCCTTGAATTAGGATCTACTTTATATTAAAACATATTGGATATGTTTGTCAAAAATTGATACAAAACATAATCAAATAGATTATTTTGATCTCTATATATATAGTCTCTAAGTGTTATAGAGAGAAAACTTGCGCCTAGTTCCCATTATTTTCACATTTTGTTTTGTCAATCTATGTAAAAAATAATATAACAAATGTAGCCCTTTAATTCGGTCAATCCATAGATATATCGACTTCACAAAAAAGCTTTTCTGCGAAGTCGATATATCTATGGATCGACTTCATCAAAGGGATATATTTATATAATATCGCAGAAGAGGTATTTTAGATTATCTATATTTTTTGTAGAACAGCTTTTCAGAGTATTATCTATTTGGCCCATCGATCAAAAGATGGCCAATTCTTGCAACTAACTTGGAAGACAAAAGATATAGAACATAGTTCAGGTCAGGGCCTAATTGTGGTATGTCATTTGGTACAAAATATCGAACTGTTGACTAATTAAGGCACTAATCGTGTCCAGATTAATGTATACACGGTCTACGACTATCTAAGACCTTGTTTTACAACCCCACTGATCCCTCTTAAGGCATTTATCACTAGCGGCCATGAACAGACAAGAATCCTTTCAGTAACAGTTACTTTACTCAGATAATTTTTAAAATTCATCAAGGTTTAAGAACATTTTGATAATTTACGTCCGATTTACCATGTAAGTAGGTTATATTGTTTAAGGGTCACATGCAAAATTTTACAAATAAAACAACAGGGTTGCAATTGCACTTAAGACATTGGCATCCTGTGCCTCAAAGACTTATGAGACACTGAAAATGTGAATTAGGTTAACTTTAAAGTAATGTTTCTTTGCCCTCTCCCAACTAAAAATGAGAGAAATGGGTCGGAAGTGCGAGAAATTTTCTTTCTCAGAAAATTTCGATTTCATTGGTAAAGTTTTAAAACCTATTTTCAAGAATACATTTTTTCTGCTTCCTTAAGAGGGCAAACAAACATTCTCTTTTTTAAAGATGGTCTTATAAGAAAAGTATCAATTGTTTTTTCACAATTTTTAAACCCTTAGTTACAGTGTACCTCAGGACTCATTTAAAACACCAGCATGCATCCTTCTTGGTACATAATGTTATTTATTTAAAAAGCTTAACATCAATTTCACTGAATCTATGAAACTATTGTAGTTTGCTTCTTAGATTTAGGCTTCTTAATATTAAATCATAGTGCAAATCAACATTGTAAAAAAAATCATCCTCCACAACATTTTCTAAACAATATTTACAGGTTTAACTGGCATTTGCTTCTAAGATCTCTATATTGCACAAGTTTAACACATTTGCTAGTATACAGTCTACATACATATTTGTGTTTGCATTATTACAATCGCTATGCAGCTTTCTATACCTTTTTAATGTAAATCAAATAGTAATTTCTTGATATACGTATGCACCGACATGTTATTTGTAACAACAATACTACTTAATACGGTTACTAACGTTTTCCTCCCAAGAGCGTTGACAAGTACATTCATGAATAAATATTCGTAATCGACCTTTCACCATTTACATCTTTCAAATAAATTGTTGGAATTGCCTCACTTTTTCATTTTTAAAATGTAGTAACTTGCCCTTATAGAAAATAAACACTGTACGCTATTAAATTTGTTGACTCCAAAATATTAAACTGTTAGTACTGGATATTTTCTAGCATTTTGTTAGATTACAAATAAACATAAAATTTTATGGCAGTAGGCAGAAAAGTAATCCTTCTTTTCATAAAGTTGAGGAGTTCTTCAGAAATTAAATATTATGATTAAACACTGAAAGTTATTAACTGCAGAAGACGAGACTGGAAACAGAAATTTACCTTGTCGTACGCCAGTGCTGCTCTTAAAACAAATAAACACAATCATTAATATTAACTTTTGTTATTTCGCCATTCTCCATTACAAAACATACAATATACATTTAAAAGATATACTAATTTATCAGATTTCTATTTCAACTTTTAAACTGTCCATAATTTCAGTAAATAAGTAATAATTACCTCTGCCTATATGTCAATTTAAAATGAGTTAACATCTTTAATAGCGATGTAACTTCAAAGCAATTGTATTGAATCATTTCATTATTTCTTAAATTAATCTTATTTGCTGCTTATTTTTCCATTCAGGATTTCTTTGTCCTGAACTTTATTTTAAATTATCAATGGACTGTGTTTATTCGATAATACATGTACTCTTATCTAAAAGTATAAAATCTGGAGAGAGAAAAAATATTTAACAATAAATTCTTCGCACTGAGACTTGTTGGGTATTTATTGCATATAATTTTCTTGTAACTTTCAACATATTAAGTACCTTTCTTGACAGTTCAACAAAGAACAGTATATCATATTACATCACACAGACGCGACTGAGACACTTGTTCATTATCTTCATATTTCATAGTTAAAGTTTTGACAATCGGTATCATTGTAAATGACCCAATCTGCAATAATATTGTATTTGATTTTTTTTTTATCTCTAAAAAGAGATTCAGGGGTATTTTCTTAAAATGAAAAAATAAATGAATATGTATCTTTTGTTTCAACTAATATGTTGAAATTTGGGCCTTGAAATATTTCAAGAATACTTTTTATCCTTCGTGAAGTGTCATTTTTGAGACACATAAAGTTACCGCCTAAGGGAAAGGAGATTGCATGATTTTTTTTGTATTGTATGTAACTCGACTAATGTGTCTTCGGTTAGACCCATCAATAATGAATATAACAAGTCATGCATTGTTTCTTATTCTAAGCGTCGGAGTGGCCACTGCTTTATAACCAGCGTTCACCTCCGGAGAATCATCAGTGTTGCATTGGACGTCTCGCTAGCAGGTGTTGTAGGAACAAGACAAGGAGTTATTTTATATCCGTGTCTATTTACACTAAACAGGTTTGTGTTATATTTTTCAACCTTATCTAATCCAGTGGATTAATTACTTCTGAAATGGAAGTTTGATACACCTTTTATTTTAATTATTGTTGTACCAATGTCTTACAGGAAATTATTGCATGTGTCATGTATTATAAACTTATCTGGAATCGTGTTCTTCTTTAGAATCAAATCAATTTTAGTCGGATTCTTATACTTTGACACATATTAATTTTTAACGTTTTTCTTGATTTTTTATCTCTTCGATTAAAAATAATCAAATTGGCTTTATTTGTAGATTTTTAGCATGTTGCAATTGTTTATTAATTAAGGTTAAAAACTTAATTCTTGCTGGTCAAATACCAAGTTTTGTTCAAATTTAATCGATTTTATTTTAATTTCTGAAAATGAATCAATTCCATACAATTTCTCCATTTTAAAGCATTCTTAAGAAATTTAATAATTCTTCAATTTGTGTGCCTTTAGATATTCTTACTTTTACTTTCAATTTTAATTCGTTTACTGATGGCAAGAAAAAAGTGATTGCTTTTCCTTTGATGCATATGCATCTAAGTTATGTTTGAAAAAAAGTTTTTATATGAGGAAAGCAATATAACTAAAGTAAAGAAACACCTCATAAGTATTATGAATTTATCCACTTCAGCTAGGTAATGCTCGAAGTAAATATTAATTAATCAACTTTATTATGTTCCAGAACGTGTGGACTATCTCTTCATTAATTATAAGCTTGCCTTTTATCTTGTTGACAATGTTTTCATTAATGCATTAATTTTCCCATTAGTTTCCTTTGTGAATATCAAGTAAATTAATTGCAGTCCGTCTACGCCGTTTCTTAGGGTTTTTAAGGGATGTTTGTCATTGAAGACATCTTGGGCACATAAAAAATTATATTCTTAGGCTTACGCTTACTTACTGCAGGTGGTTTAAGTAGTTGTTTTCTATGGTTTTAAAAGTTTTTTCTCCTCTTCATTTGTAAATTTTGAATTCACTAGATGGTGGTAAATGCAAAATTCACATGTTGTAAAATATGCATTTATCTCAATCTAGCAAACTGAAAATTTTAAAATTTCTATGTGGTGGTAAATGCAAAATCTACAAGTTTTGAATTTCGCCTTAGCCTCCACCTAGCAAATAAAAAATTTAGAGCATTGTATAAATCGCTTTTTTGCTTCCGATTTTTCGTACGAAGGCACTTAGAGTATCCCTTGCTAGTGGATTCTGCAAAATAGGAATTTGTGATCGCCGTCTAGTTTTTTTTCTTATTTGTATTATCTCTATTACAGAAGTCATAATGAAGTCCTGTTTGGCCATCGCTTTCGTTGTCTCCCTTGCCGTAATGCAGGTTACATCACAAGGTATGTGTTTTGTTTTAATTACCTGGTGAGGGTTCGTCTTATATATCAAATATATATTTTCTAAATGATTGCATGAATACAGGACGAAAGAAATATAAGTAGAAAATACTTTAAAAAGCTTCGTTAATCTTACATTTAAAAAAAAAAATCTTTTTACTTATGTTCTTTCGTCTTTTAGCTAGAAAATAATGGGTGAAGGTTATTTCCCTGTCTAACACCAAAAAACATAAATTGTATTACCCAATGTGTAATAATGCATTGACTTTTTAAAAAGCTTAATAAATGGCAAAATGAATTGTACTACAATGCCTGACATATGTAAATCCAGCTTTGCGTGGACGCAGCGACCTTTTTTCTATATTGTTTTATGGGTTATTGCTTATCGCAAAGGTATATTTTCTCTATCTGCCTCCCAGTTATCGCAATGCTGTTTCAGCTTCTTGCTTTAAATATGCGTATATAAACACGTAATATGTCGTAACGGCCAACTAAATGAGAAAAACAATCAAATTAACCCCTGAAGGAAAATATTATTTGATTGCTGTCCGGGACCCTTTGTTTATTGTGAACAATGTTAGCTTCTTCGGGTCATAAAACGTCAACCGACTCCGGTTCCATGTGTCAGTTAATGTTTTTGACTGTCCTCGTCAATCTCGAACCATGGCGAGATCTTCTAGGGCCCGGATTTATGGCCCCCATACAGCGCATTGATGGCATAAAACCATAGTTAATCAATCTCATGTCACTTTGAGTGATAGTCGAATCAGTTGGGTCTTTTCTTTTTTTATATATTTCTTCTTATTTTTAGGTCATCCTTTTTTTCTTTCTGGTAATTTTTTGGAGACATGGAATAAATTGTATAGGATTAAAAATATCAATTTATAATACGAAATGAATTTAAATATTTTACCTTCATTGTAAAGAACTTTATTGATTTCTTTGAAAATCGTGTTTCTTTTCTGACGGATGAAGACTTTTGCTTTTACCGGAGCAGTTGGCCGATGAATTCATTTGCTTTGCTGAAAAAAAAAAGTTGTATGAGCTTTATTCAAGTATACATCGCTATGCTTCAATGGCTTTTTTATATTCAACAGCTATAGGCACTTTGCTATGGTTAAATCTATAAATAATTTTGTTATATTTAAATTGGAAAAGAAAAATAATTAATTTTTAATTTGAAGAACTATTTTAATATTTTTTCTAAAGTCCCTAACATTAACATGATTAAGCCATTTTTTTTCTTTAAATAATAAACTATATCCTGTTGGCAGGTTTTAATGATTTGGGACGACTACTAGCTATGGACAGAATGGGAGTGGATATTCCCGATTCTGTTTTAAGATACCACATGTTAAGGGGCTTTGGGTTTCCAAGTCAGTCTTCTAGTGCAAGCGTTCCGATGACGTCGCTCGGTCCTCAAAACACTCAAAGAATCCTGAATATGCTCCGAGGGAGGAATTTTAATTTAGGACAAACAACGCCTAGCCCCGTTTCCAGCCGTTCTGCTCAAGTTGACCTGTCTTCTTTCCTTTCGAATCTCTCTTCAAATAGGAACACAAATAAACAGTCACCTACCAATTTTCAAGGCTTCAATCCGCTGATTATGGCACACATGTTGGAGAATTTTATTTGAGCGAGACCGCCGTGTAATATTTTTTCATGAATAGTTTTTTTTATCCTATTTAATCAATTATAATTCCCTAAACACCTTTTAACCATTTTTGTAAAACGAACTAAATTGTTCTCATTAATCAGATTTGAATGCATGTATACATGTATATACCTTTAACGTCACAAAAATATGTCAATAATTTAGACACAGCATGACATTCTAACGGGATAGAAAATTAAAAAAAAAACGATATTCTCGATTATATACATTGAATTCAGTTCTTAAAATAGACACGGACCTTTTAAACATGCGCGTCTTATATGCAGTTTCCTGTTTATTAGGTACACGAGCGGTCTCAAGGCGCAGGGCCGAACAGGCAATATCCTCCAAGCGAGCATCTATAAATAGACCAATGTCTAATGTACCATTCTGGGCCCTCCATAACGAAAATATGATGGAGTACTTTATGTTCCAACAAATGTTTCACGGGGCTCCCTTTGGCAACCAGCAGCAACAGCCGAATTTTAACTTTGCAAATTATTATTTGATGGACATGTTCATGTGAACTTTGCATTATGGCCATTGAGTTGACATTTTACCTATATTTAACAATCATTTTTTTGTTTAATTATACTTTGACATTTCTTAATTAAAGGTGAAGTTCTGATTGAGTTTGGTTTTTGGTGCGGGCTTTTATTCCATCTTTTATTATTTTTTTTTTCAAAATATGGATAAGGTTTAAAACATTTTGGAATGACCTTGGGATATGGCAGCAACAATTTCTCCTTACATTCATAATTCAGATTTTTAATGAAAACACGTTTCCTTTGAAAATTATAATCATTCGTTTTTAATCTTCCCAAAAATTTCTAGAAAAAAGTCATTTCAAAAGTTTATCTATTCTAAAAACGATCCTTACAGGTGCTCAGAATGAAAATGCCGCGCAAGCGCAGAAGGCTTCTTCCCAGGATCCCATGGGTCAACTTTTTCCGTTGATGGCGCTTGGGGGCATGAATGACAAATTTCTCTCCAGTTATTTCATGCTTAACATGCTTGGCGGACAGAACAATGTGATGCGCGGTGGTCTTAACGGAATAAACCCACTCTTTTTGGGCCCGATGTTTGGCATGGAGATGGGATTATTCTGAATGCGTTTAAGACTGTTTATATCCCTTCTTTTGAACTCATTATCTGTCATTGCTCTCATCATCAATGTCATCAGCATCATCATTCGTGCCATCTTCATACAAACATTTTATTTATTATTGTGTGTGTTCTGTGACGTATTAGCTTGTGCTATTCCGCTTATATCTTAAGAAATAAATGTTGTTTACATGATATCATAATCGCTTGTCTTTTCATTTTTCACATCTCTGGCATTTCAGAGCATTGCATGCCTTGTACTTTTATAACTGTTCGATATTTCGATGCATATCACTGCATGATGGTTATCAATCTCTCTTGCATTTTAAAGCATAACTTTATCATTTATCTTCAGTTTTATTTTTCATCATGAAAATACTTGTGACTCCTAGAAAAAAATTCATCGTCGTTAAATTAATTTTTTTTCTGTTTTAATTCTTAACAAGCATTATCAAAATTATTCTAATAAAATCCCATTGCACGCCATTGCTTAGCTTTTGCACTCAGCACTTTTGTTTTATTCGCCTGTAATTTACAGCTGCCGCCGGAACTAAGCCCGCCGATGGTTCAGCTGCTACAGCCGCCGCACAGAGCGCCAGAAACAGGATGCTCCTTCAGAGACTTAGCCGTGCCAGGTCCGGTTCCAGTGCAGGAGGACTCATGGGTGGCATGAACAACCTTCTGCCATTCATGATGCTCAGCGGTGCCGGTGGTGATTCCATGAGAAACCTTATGATGTTGAAAATGTTCACTGGTGGTGCTGGTGCAGGTGGCGCTGCCCAAGGAGGCATGATGGGAAATATGCTCCCTCTTATGATCCTGTCAGAGGGTGGTCTTTCCTTCTAAGGAATTAACTTCCGTTTATTAAAAAAAGGACTTTTTCCGGTAAAGGAAAGAAATGTGTTTTGAGCTTGGACTCAAGATAGATGTACATAATTCTGTGTAAAACATTTTGTGTGTGCTTGGTATAGTCCAATTCATGTTCATCCTGCTTCTCGAAAAATACAAAAGAACATTCCATTTCATCATCATAAGTACTATCATCAATCCAAACTTATAACCGTTCTATCTATTTATTGCCACATGCAATGATCCACATACGGCGCGGGTTGTTTAACTGGAGTGAAATATTGTGCATTATCATGAATATTCATTAAAATAACCAGTACATGCTGCGTTTCTGAATAAAATCGTTATTTTAATAATTTTTGTCGTTCATTCTTCTTCATCTAAGTTGTTGAGAGAAAAGTATGAGCAAAAAACTCATAATTACAGAGTACTAAGTATCTTACCTCAAAGAAAAGTACTTAAGTATATTATAAAGAAGCCTATGATGGTTTTTCTCAGTTTTGTCTTCAATTTAACTGAAACTTGAACAAAACTTATGGATGGTATTGAATACTACAAAGAGTTATGCCTGCCATTTTTTTCAACACACAAAAGGCTACTTGGATATCAGTAAAAGTGTTTTAAGAACTGGTGTATTTGTAGAAAAATGGAAAGACAAATAACAAGATTCGTAACTCTTAGTTGTAGAAAACTTAGATATACAAAGAATTAACAAGTCGTTGAAAAAGATGTCTAGATAGAATACTAACAAGTGGAAAATTAATTCTCATCTCTGAACAAATGTTTCGCACATGTTTAACAAGAATTTAACCAGGGATCAATAACATTATGTCCAAACTTACTGACACTATACATTTTTAAGGTTGTTTATTATAAATGTTTTCACATGTTACACTTTTTTTTAAAATGCTTCAAGACTTACAATCCTTAGATCATATCAATCATATCAGTTCTGAATCAAATTTTAATAGATTAATTTTTATTGTCACAAATTTTTCTCTTTATTCTAATTGATGATTTAATGTGTCTAAAATAGAAACAGAAAAAAAAATATTTTCGGAAAAATATCTCATTCAATATTTTCTATAGTGTCTCTTACAATATTCTAATAAAACAAATTATTTCAAGTGGCAAGCTTTATCTATGTAAATATTCTTACATTATTAGTACTAAGTATTACCTTCTTTTACAACAATTATTCTTCACTATTGGAAACCATTTTTCATTCAATCTAAACTGAATAAATTGCATTGGCTGTTCAAAAATTACTTTGAAAATCATTTTTTTAAAGATACAAATCGAATCACAATGCTTCTTTTTTTCCATTCCTATTACATATAGATAAGAAAATAAAAAATTATTTTGAAAATTTAAAGAGCAATATTAATTCTTATTATGAGGAACGTACTACAGTAATTGTAATTGAAAGTTATCATAAGACATAAGTATTTTTTTTCTAATAATGATTTTAAATGAAATTTTCAAAATATGTTTTGAAGACATCCAGAATATCTTCAAATATTAAATTTAAAGAAAGAAATAAACGGAAATGATAAATACATCATACACAGTTCATAACATATGATCTTTGCCAATGGTCACAATGTTTGTAACAAAAAAGAGGAAGAATACGAAGTGACAATGGAATTTTTTTCATGATAGATAAAACGAACAAACTACTGTCACAAATTTCAAAAATAGCAACTTAAGTGATGTTTTAATTTTTATTCAATGAAATTTAAAGTGATGAAAAGTTGCATAGATTAATAGCGATGGCTGCAGGAAGGCTGAATTTTGAAAATCATGGAAAGATTACATTTTCTTAGTACAATTCTTAGTTATCCTTGGACAGTATGGCGAGTTATTCTCGACGTACATAATTAGCGTTTTAAAATTTACATATGTAAAGCTAAAACTTTCAGTTACTATTGAAATATACATGGGATAGAAAGTCGGGCGAATGTCAACGAGTGAAACAAATATCTAATAACAGCGTCTCGTACGACAAAGAGGTGGGGCTTAAGTCTTCTCATCATTGTCAACAACAATTTTCAGTTCCTGTTGTAATCAATTTCTTAATCAATGAGAATCTATTCGCCATTTGAAAGACGCTAATTATGTAGCGCAGATAATACCACGCCTTACTGAGAGTCCAAGGATGACAGAGAATTGTACTAATATAATTTAGACTGAAATTTATTATTCGCATCATTTACAACCAAAATAGGAAGGGGGATATTCGTACTAATCCAGGCATCAATTTTTGTTTGTAATCATCTGTCCTTAATATAAAACACGGCTTTTGTGATTGTATACTTACTAGGAGCAGGTACCGCAGCACAAAACGCTAGGAAGAGACTCATGCTGTCACAACTCAGTCGCCGCAGCGGATCATCCGGCGGACTCTTCGGAGGCGGACTTTCTGGTGCTCTCCCCTTGATGATGCTTTCCGGCGGTGGGGGAGACGGACTCGGAAAAATGTTAATGTTGAGCGCTCTAACTAAAGGATCCGGAATGGGCGGTCAGGGTGGCGGCATGCAGCAACTCCTTCCCTTAATGTTCCTAACAGAATCCGGAATTATGTAATCTACTTCCTGTTTTAAATTTCCTGTTTTGGTCGAGCGTCCGGTACCGGCTGTAAATTGGTAGATGAGCGTGCGTAACATCTTGGATCCTTGATGCGTGTACATAGTTGTATAAATTATGTGTGTGCTTGGACTATACATATATATAAACCCAAAACACTTCTGAGAATTGTAGAAAAAAATTGATTATCTCATATACTCTTTATTAAATCATGTGTAGTTCTTTTTTTAAATCATGAAAATAGTTGGTTGTTCTTCATGTGCCGAATATTGATATAAATATAACGATATCCATTGTCTTCTATATTTTTTCAAATTGACACGCTTATATGAGAAGGTACTAACTTAATTTGATCGAACAAAATAACATTTTACGTAACATCTAAAACAAGAATATATATTTTTATTAAATAAGATCGTCAGTATATGAATTAAATTGTTATTTCTTCCATTATTCTCGTCTGTGTGCTTTTTTACCCCCTTACATCAAAGCTGGGGAGGGGGTAGGGATTTTGTTATAATAGTGCTTAAATGTGAATACAAATGAGTGAGTTATCAAAATCTTTGATCTTCTTAGGTTGCCATCCCAGATAGCAAGACTACATCGGGCCAACGTTGGTTAATGGTTGGTAGGTTGGTATAGTGTTGGTGTTGGGCTGTTAACGTTGGTCCAACATTGGCCCAACAAATGATATGTTGGCATGAAAGCCGGTCCGTCGGTGCTGATTATGTGATGCTGAGCCAATGTTGGCCCATTGTAGTAAATGTTGGCATGAAATGTGACCACTATATATTGGGAATTCCCCACCGTAGGTCCGATAGACGTTGGCATAAATAAATATTACTTGCTATCATAATGTTGACATGAAATATGGCCAATGTGTGTTGGGCATGTAATTATCGGTCCAATGTTGCCCCAATGTAGCTAATGTTGGCATGAAATGTGGCCACTATATGTTGGGAATTCGACGTTGGCCCAGCGTAGGTCCGAACAAGTAGTTATTGGCATAAATTAAAACCATTGGTTTTAGCATCAACCAAGTAATACATGAAACATGGCATGTGTGTTTGGCATGTAATCACGGCAAAATGAAGTAAATTTTGATTATAATCAGGCATTGATTGGGCTTTGAACATGTTGAACGTTGGCCCAGCGTTGGTCCAACAATGTGAAAATAGGGGAAAAAAACAAATAGGTACATGTAGGTGATATGTTCATTACGCACATTTTTTTAAATTTGAATATTTCAGAACCACCTATTTTAAGCTTCTTTAAATAGAGACAGCTCAATTTAATTAAAAAGTTATTTAAGGAAGAATTAATCTTAATAACTCATGCATTGATTATCAATCTAAAAAACGAAATATTATTCCAGAACAATTATCTATGAAAATCATATGATGTACTTTTGATGATTCTTATATGTTATTATTATTCAAGACCATTGCAAATATATTATATATGTAGAAGTTTTATTCTGCACATAATAATATTTTGGATTCTATATTTAGCACCATGAAACTTAAAGTGCTGAATTTTAGAACGAAATCCACTTGCACAAACGGGTGACTGGCCGGTTTCCTAGGAAACGGCTCCCTGTTTGGTAAACTGACTTATCACTTGCAACATTTGAACAAAGCATATAGGTGTACTTGTCTGCTTTGAAACGCAAGAAAGAGAAAACGGATTGTTTAGCTCTTGAAATGTAAGTATAGATCTTTTACGTGTTATTGATGGAAGTTTATGTTTTTGAAAGTATTAACTTAAATTGGGAATAATTTGTAACATTGAACAAGTTTTACAAAAGTTGAACTTTCCAAAGTTTTCATATAGTTTATTAGTAATCTAGTTAATAATTACTTATCTGAGTCAAGAGAAATCATTTTTGAACATATAATTTTGTATCCAACTGGTGGAGAGAAAACCCTTTCTGTTATTGATGTATGGAATTTACTGGACATGCATTGAGTGATTTAAATTTG
The DNA here is from genome assembly GCF_032062105.1 of Saccostrea cuccullata. Classification (NCBI taxonomy): domain Eukaryota; kingdom Metazoa; phylum Mollusca; class Bivalvia; order Ostreida; family Ostreidae; genus Saccostrea; species Saccostrea cuccullata. The sequence continues at coordinate 74,935 of NW_026918996.1, read as the reverse complement.
TGGAGGACATGGATTTTATAGACAAAGAAACAATAACATGAACAAGGGAAAAAAAGGAGTGAATGATTCCAAAGTTGCACATATTTGAACGGGATCCCATTTAAGAGTGGTTGTAAATGTAGTGATAGATTGGATAGACTTTGAACCACCTTCCTGTTACATGTATTGGTTTCATTATACAGGAGTGACAAAAACAACATTTATTTGAAGAACTAGTTAATTATCCATGCAGGATTTAATAAATTAATTGTGATTAACTCGTTATAATGGAAATAAAAAATGTCACAGAACTGGAATTCATATTGTGTAACTGATTAAAAAATAAGTGAATCGTAAATAATTTGCCAAATACGGCCAACGTTTGTCCATAAATAACTTTTGGGCCAACAAGAAGTTATACGTTGGGCCACTGTTGGACACCTTCATGGCAAGTTTTGTTGGTCTTAAATTTGGGCCAACAAATAAAACTGACAGAGGGCCAACGTAATTTTCACCGTTGGGCTGAAGAACGTAAGCTTGCTATCTGAAATTATGATTCGAAAAACCGAAGTCTGCACTACCAGAGGATGCTTGCATAATAAATATTACTTGCTATCATGCCAGGACACTGCTCAGTGCTGTTCTTTAGATCAAGATTTTAAAGTATATGCATATACGGTGTACATGTATATGATTAGAATATATTCCTTGTCCCTATACAGATTTTACCTGATCAAGTTTGACTTTTGTGATTTCGGAACGGGTTGAAATTGTTTGTGAAGTTTTAGAATGTAAAACACATTATTTCTTGAAAGATTAACATTTTATTTCCTGACAAACAAAAGGTTTTGAACCCCTTTAAAGAGATTTGAGTCTAGGTTATTTGGGAAGCTTCCAATCAGTTTTTCCTAGTCCAGTAGTTTTTGGGAAGGAAAGAAATTAAAATGAACTTGACGAATTTTTCACCAAGTTTTATAATTATCTTTCCTTGAAAATGGGATGGCCCTGTAAAAAACAATATTATGGCAAGTTTGTTTCAACTTTTTAAAGAAGAAATCGAAAATATGATAACGGGAAGAAGAATTTCTTCTTTATTAGGGCTGGGTATTGGCCCGAGATTTCGTATTGCGATATATTGTTTTCATTATATGTTTTATTTCAAATAAAATAAAAAATGATTGTTTACATGCAAATGTACATAACTATGATAGTTTGATTTCATTTAAGTTATGCTCTGAAATGTTCCCACAAAACAACTTCTGACTAACTGTTTGGCTTAAACAAACTTTCATGTAAAAACTTGCAATCTAGCCAATATATCATATTACAAAATCGTATTGCGATACGATATTTTTTGTATTCACTATATTATACCCATCTTTGATAAAGTATTGTTTGATTTTCAAAAGATTATATATGTAATTCTTATATATTAACTAGGTGAGAAGAGATGTACCCCCCGCCTCCCATATGATTATAACGACAAAGTCTAAGTTTTCAGTTTCCTCATCTCAATTCTCATACTAATTTGTAAACAATTTTATTAATATTGAAATGGTAAAGTATGTTTGAAAACTAGCAAACCATGGACACTGCCATTATATTCATAAGGGAGGCGGGGAATATTGCTCACAGTTAAAAAATGAAATTGTTAGAATTAATAGGTCAGTAAATATACAAGGGCAATAGTGGTGTATGAAATTTTTTTATAATTCTTATATAAATTATCTCAAAATTATTATAGAACAAAGAATTTAGTTATATATTTTCTACACAATTCAAAGACTTGAAGAAATTTGCAAATGTAAGTTAAATTAATAATAAGGGACTAAACTTTCAAAATATATCAAATAAATATGATTTAGCAAACAAACTATACTGAACTATGTTAGCTTTTAAAAAAGCTTCCAATCGAAGTACAGATTTGAGCCAAAAATCCGAAAAAGTATTTTTTCTCTCGAGCTCTCTCTTTGTAAACGATCAAAACTTTTTTGTTTTTGTATCATTTTGTATCTTTATGTGACAACTTTACTATATGTAAAAATAACATAAAATTGAATTTAAGAAAAGTAGAGGAAATTCGGATTAGCCAATATCCATCTCATTTAAATTATGAATGTCAATTTAATAGGCCCTATATGATAGTATCTTTTTATGCAAACAGAAAAAAAAAATCTGTATTTGAAGTGCTAGTAGGGATCGTATGATTGGCCACAGTAATTTTGAATTCTTGATGTGCAGGTAAAAGGTAATGACCTTGACCTGACATTGTCTCTAATATAAGACTGTCAAATTTAATCTCGGTGATACCACCACTTAGTGATATTGTCTTCTTGATTCTGTGAAAATTTCATTAATTTTTAAATACAAGAAAAATGAGAAGAATCCTACTTTAACACGTAAACCATATTTAAAATTGTGACGTTATCAATTGGCGTAATAAAATAATTATGAGTTCGGTCGTATTTTTCTTGCATATCTTATAAAAACAGTGAAAACTGAATCTAGCTGCAGAACTGTAGCGTTATGGTTATATACTAGTTGTTGATAAAGATTCCTGAATGACCCATCCTTTTGTGATTATCTCCACTTGCAGAGTCCTTTATTTGAAAATTAAGAATCCTTATCACCCAAGGTTGCTTTGTGCCAATTCTGGTTAAAATGAGAAAAAGTCAAGAATGTAAAAAAATTATGGATAGATAGAAAGACAGAGAGCAGATGGATGGATGCTGGACAACTGATGATCAGAAAAAATTAATTGTGCTTCCAAACTCATTGATAAGGAAAGCTCACTTGAGCTCCCAGCTCATCAATCAGAAAAGCTTTCAGCTCAGGTAAGCAAATGACTAATTATGGCTTTGCATGTTGTTCTTGAGAAGATAAATGGACTGAAATATAAAATTTTGATAGCTCATTGTAGAACTACCCTACCCCATGGGCCATGCTCTCAGCAAACTTGAAAAGATTTATGCCAATTTCTTTTTAAGTCAAAATTATCCAGTGTACATTAATTATAATTTACAATACAATGTATAACATTTACTGGCAGCTATTACATATAGCATTATGTGTTAATATTATAAACAACAGACTAACATATATTGCATCTGTCTTTATCGTATTTTCCTTACAAACTTTGAGTGCCTTTTTTCAGTTATGATCTTCACATGACAAATATTTAGCCTCAATTTTACATAAGAAAAATAACCAAAGACCAAAAACTTTAAATGATTGGTGTAAATCTATCTTGCAAAATTATTAAGGTACATTGATACTCTGCTAAGAGAGATAACTCTTAATGACACAAATGTCTATTATTCCCTTATGAATTTGTCAAGTTGAAGTACCTTTTTTTGTCAAATTTTGTCCCGCAAACCATGCTATAATTGTTTGTATTTTATTCAGCATATACATTTCCTTTGGAAAATCATAAAAGTTAAAGAAAATTTTCATTTAGTGAGCAGAGGGTTTATGAACCTTAATGATAATCTGCTATTAGAAATTAGAAAAAAAAAAATAAATAATACAATAATATTAAATTGATAATCAGAATTTGCAATTTCATAAATCATAATTGGTAAACTATTTGAAATTTTAAAAAAAGCAACTCTCAATGAATCAGTTCACCTCTTCACATCAATATCAATACTGAATGCCCACAATACATTTTTTTTCAAAATGTAAAGAAGAAAAAGTCCTCCAAAACTTTTCAGTATTAGTTGCAAATTATTTTGTACAGATTTATGACTTTTACTTGCACTTAAATATTTTTAAACATTGTCATGCAGTCTATAATTTATAAAACATAGTCATTATAAAATAATAACACATTGGGACATGCCTGACTGAATCGCACTTCGTTTTTGTTTTGCTGACCAAAAATGGCCAATTGTTTTTTGTCTGCTTGCTTTTTATTAATACACAATCAGCCTTTTATTTTATCCTGTATTTCTTTGTCTCTGTGTGTTCCATCACAAAACGGTGGATTCTTGGTTTGTTTACAGTTGCAGAGGAAGTAGGTTTTCTCCTCCTCCACTTCAAAAACTTTGGGCTGAAATTTCACCTTCGTCCATTTCCTTTGTGCCAGTGTCTTGTGTGTCCCATCACAGAGAGGCTGGAAAAAAGGAATTTAAGAAGACAATAAATAGAGACATTCAACCATATACTGTACAAGCAGAAATTTTAGGGAGGTTGCAATTTTGGCATTTATAGCCAGGTTGATGAGATTGCTAAAATCGAATATCGTTAACAATTTATTCTGCATTAGAGGTTATCATCATATTTTTATGCATCATAAAATTGCAAAATTAACTTCTCACCAAGATTGAGTAATTATTTTTTAAGGACAATTATTCTTGCTAAAAATTCATATATAAATGTAAAATTGGTCCAAATAACATGGTGCAAAAAAACTGTATACAGTGGTGTAAAATCTATCGACCTGTGAGTGTCCATAACCACATGAACACCAGTGGTATTTCTTTCCAGGCTTGAGGACAATCTTAGCAGGTTTTTTGTCGTAAACTTTCCCTGTGTTCTTTGCCACTTCATTGTAATACTCCTTCAGGACGGCACTCTCTGGATTATGTCCCTTGAAGAAATATTTATGGCGGACCACCATTAAACACTGTAAAGAATTGAAACGTCATGTTAAAGATGGAATTGCAGAGAAAACTACAACCTTCTAAATGATATCATGTACTGTCAAAGTAAGTAGTGAGGTAAAATAGTCATATCATACATGCACATCTTCTTGTGCCTATCCGGCAAGTCTGGATAAGCCCCTCAAATGTATTTAGTACATCATCAGATATTAAAACTTTATACAAAATGTGTTTGGTTGCTAAAAAGTATGTGATACACAGAGTTGAATGTCCCTTCTGTGGATATTTCAAGCATTAATACGTGTATTCAACCTTCAATGAAGACCCTCCAGCTACTGATAATTTAGAGGTCTCCCTACATTTATTTTAATGTGTATGGGGTTGTCATACTAGCACCTATGTTACACTTTCAATGATGTTTTCCACTTGTTGAAAGGTCCAAGAATTGATCATGTCTCTGGTCACAGGGTAGCCAAAGTGCTTACTGCTGGAGAGCATAAAACAAAGGGGATAGTTCATTACATCCCTTGTAATTCCTTCAAACTTAGCCATCCAGCGAGTGGCACAGTGGTTAAAGTTATCTCAGCAAGAATTGTAGAAACTAAAAATTCTGGTCTGGTTTCTCTTTAGATCGAATGTTCTATCGTTAAAATGATAGATGTTCCACAGACCCGGTTTGGTGAGGGCTTGTCCCGGAACACAGTTAGATTATTCTGACTAGTTTCTCGTATAAACTAAAAATTTTCGAAGCAAACTTCTATGTCCCTATGAATCTTGCTGAGATTATGGTTAGAGCAGAGTGAGAGTTGCAGAGTAAGGATCAAGTTGATCCTTTCTTCAAATATTAGAATCCTACTGCGTGGAGTCGGACATCGTAATAGGTCCTTCAGATGAGAAAGTTTAAACCAAGGTACTTTTTGCAGAAGGTGCTGACACGAAAAAGATCCTTCAATGGATTTGAGTGCCGGGTTTTGATCTAAATATTCTGAGCCTTCTACAGGCAAGTGGTGACGTCTCGATATGAGTGGAAAAATTTCGAAAGGATCGTTAAACAAACAAAAAAACGTTCAAGCAAATCAAATGAACATATTTTTAAAACTCAAGCTTGCATATTTTCAAAAATTACCGTGTAAGATCGGCGAAAACACAAAAAGTTTTTCAAGGGCAGCAAATTTTTGATGGAGAGCGCCATTGTTATAGTTCTGCAGTGAATCTTTCTAGTTTTCAGAAATAGATTTCAAACCTATTTTAAAAACAACTACAAATATTTCATAGTTATGAAGTTTTCACAAATATCACACTTTGAATATTGCTATGATTTTGATTTGGTTTTATTTTCTTTATCAATTTCGGTTTTCACGAACAGAGAACCAGTTTATTCCGCGCGTTCCTGATTTGTTAGGGAGATACTAAAGACCTGACCTACTAAAGACCTGACTGACCTGACCAATATAAAATTCGTCAAAATCACTATTTTAAGACCAATTATCATATTTTTTAGGATTTTTTCTTGATAAGAACATAAAATTAAGTTAAATAAATATTAATATACATATTTTTACCATATTTATTGCTATTTATCTGTTCATTTCATAGAAATGTAATGACCTGACCAAATATGAATTGACCTGACCAAAACCAAAATCATCAATAATAGTTATATTTATTAAATATTTGATAAGTTTTAAAAACAATTCTTCATTATAATGGTTAATACTTTGGATAAAATGGTTTTAGAAACATTTTTACCTCAAGTCATTGAATTTTAATGACCTGACCTAATATGAAATGACCTGACCAAATATGAATTGACCTGACCAAAACCAAAATCATCAATAATAGTTATATTTTTAAAATACATGTATTTGATAAGTTTTAAAGAATTATCTTCATTATAATGGCTAATACTTTGGATGAAATGGTCTTAGTATCATTTTTTTACCTCAATTATTAGTTTACAAACTAACAAAAGCAAAATTAACAAAAGGAATTTTAATGACCTGACCAAAAATGAAATGGCCTGATCGAATAAAAATCATTGATAATAGCTTTTATTTTTAAATATCAGATACATTTTAGAAAATATTCTTCATTATGATGTTTAATACTTTTGGTAAAATTTAAATGCTTCTAGAAACAGTTTTACCAAAGTTATCAGTATATCATCATGAACATGAAAGTTTAATTTAATGACCTGACCAATTAAAATTAAAGAAATGACCTGACCAAATAGAAATCATTAATGATAACTACCTTTTTTTTTAAATATAAGATACAATATAGAAGATATTTTTCATTGAAATGTTTCATAATATTATTTGAGATAAAAATGCTTTTAAAAACAGAAATATTTAATTGATAAATTATAATTAAAAGTATTTTTTATGAACATAAAATATAAAAATCATGTTAAATCTAATATGTTATAGCATTATTAATAAATTATATTAAATGATCTTACAACAACTCTATCTATATAGAGACTATCGATACTAAAGACCTGACCAATCATATGATTGTCTTGATATGAAATTTTTATTTTAATAAGCTTTTTAAAAGCTTGATCTATAATCATGATAATTGTTTAACATTACATTTAACATTTTCAACAATGAACACTTGGTTAAATCTACAATTTATTTTACAACTTGGTCAATTTTTATTTATTTTGTTTTATTTTGCTTAATTTGTTTGATAGAGAAAATATATCTCAAAAGATAATTGAATTTTAATCAGTATAATAATGAAGTTTAATGTTTACTAGTATTATACAAGTAGTCTAAACAAGGGATAGTGAGAGGTAATTGTTAAACAAACAACATGGGTCAGTGCCCCTTTTGACACTTCTATCACAGTAACATTGGAATCAACAATGTAGCTGGGGAAACAGTAGTTAATCCATTTCATTTCAATTTTTAGAAAAGATTTCTGTATGAATATTATATTTAAATCAAATCAAAATAAAATACCCAAGAATTATTAGAAAGAAGGATTAAATTAGAAACTTTTACCATTATAGAAATTGTAAAATTTAACAGTTTGAAAGCCATATATGGCGTAACTGATCAAAAAAATATATTTTTGAAAAATATAAAAGTAAGTCAAGAAATATAGTTAATACATTTAAATTTTTCATAAAACTTTTCATACAATTTTGAACACGGAGAACACATCGTTTAATCTAATAATACGATTTTATCTTCTCTGTATTGTGTTATTTAAATCTTTTGTATTTTCTTCCGAGTCCGAGAAAATTCGAGAATCCAAATTAAATTGTGATATATTTTAAACACAATTGACTTAGATTTTGTAATTTACGGAAAAGTTTTATCTTTATATAAAGTAAAGATACCATTAATAAGTTCTTATAATCTTAGTCTAATAATTTTCATTGTAAATACGCCATATATGGCTTTATAAATTTCATCATTTTTAATTTGAATTTAGAATTTTTTTTTTTTGAAAATGTGTATTTTTGTTTCTTTCATAAATTAAAAAAACACGAATACAGTAATACACAGATATCACAGCCTAAATACATGTAACATGTTTAAATTCAAATTAAATAATCAATGTTTATAATTCGTTTGTCTGCATAAGGGTTACAACGACACAGATTTAATCTTAATAATCCAAATTTTTGAAAACATATTGGACGATGTGAAAAAAGATAAAAATAATATTTACTAGTAAAGTCTAGTATATTTTTATAAAATACATGTATCTTAATATATAACAGTGCTACTGAATCTTATATACTCAATAATTTTGGTTATTACACTCATAAATGCAAAATTAAATTTAAAAAAAAAAATAGATATAAATCAATTGAATAAAATTGTAGTGTCAGGTCTTTAGTACATGTATACAGACATGGTTGGTCAGGTCTTTAGTAGAAATGGTCGGTCAGGTCATTCATATAGACACGTGGTTGGTCAGGTCTTTAGTAGGTAGAGTTGGTAAGATCTTTAATAGCATTGGACATGGCCATGCAGTCAGGTCATTGCAATATATTGTTGTAATGTCACCAATATTTTTCAAATGCTTGAAAAAAGATTAAGTATAATTTTTAAATTGTATGAGTATTAAATTCTTTAATTATAGTTTGTGAAAATTCACATATGTATATAAATTTATTCAGGCAGTTTGCTTGGTCAGGTCAATGCATTTTTTTATGTACTAGTTCATATTAAAGTATACTGTTCATAAATGTGTGTTTTTATGTCTGAAGTGTTTAATTAATTAAATACTATCATACAATCAATTATGATATAAACATAAAGTATTAAATATTTAAAGAAAGATTAAGATTTTAAGTGATTTTAATTTGGTCTGGTCATTTCATATTCGGTCAGGTCATTAAAATTCCATGATATAAACTTATAATTGAGGTAAAAAATGTTTCTAAAATCATTTTATCTAAATTATTAACCGTTATAATGCAGAAAATCTTTTAAAACATATCAAAATATTAAAAAATATAACTATTATTGATGATTTTGGTTTTGGTCAGGTCAATTCATATTTGGTCAGGTCATTACATTTCCATGAAATTAACAGATAAATAACAATGAATATGGTAAAAATGTGTATATTAGTATTTATTTAACTTAATTTCACATTATTATCAAGAAAATATCCTAAAAAGTATAATAATTGATCTTAAAATAGTAATTTTTGATGAATTTTAGGTTGGTCAGGTCAGTCAGGTCTTTAGTAGGTCAGGTCTTTAGTATTTCCCGATTTGTTACCATCTTCACATAGCGACCACATAGTAACCGCGGAACAAGGTGTAAAGAAAACACTTGCGTTAGAGTTTTATGTTGATCGAAGGACAAGATGAGCCAAAGACAGGTTTTGCAAGGTAAAAAACTTTAAAGTAATAGAAAATTTTACAATTATCTAAGTATCTTTATGCTATGTTTTTTCTGCAAATTAAATTTTAATCAGCTCTCTCCCATACTTAAAATAGGTCTAGAATGGTTTCATATCCTCAAAACAAGGGGTTTACCATCGAAATTTATGCAAATTGCATAAATATTATATGATTCAACCAACAAAATGCGGAATTCTACGCAATTAAATGCTTAATTGATTATTTTTTATGAAAATGAGATGAGAAAAAAATTTGCCAGTGCAAGACTTGTTACAGTGCATTTTTTACATGTTATAGATTGTTTAAGGTATTTTTGAAGATATTGTCAAATGAAAACTTAAATTTTTCAAACTGGTTTTTGTGGGTTTTTTTCATGTTTTTATCCATTTATTGATTAATTTATAGCTGATGATATAGAACATATGAACTACATGTGTATTATATGCAAGCAATGTAATGTTTTCTGTTCAATAAAAAATATATTTTACCTTCTTGTAAATCAGTTGAAATTTCAACATTTGGAAAAAAACGTTATTACCTAGTCCCTCCAAAAGAATGAATTATGCCTTCCACTAAGTTCTAGTGTAGCATCTGGCTGAATGTTGCCAGCTAGCTGACATACAATATTCAAAAAAAAAAAAAAAATTGGGACTGCCAGTATAGTGTTCATGCACTCACTATTCAGGACCAGTTATATCTGTTTGTATAAAACATTCAGTAAAATATGATAATATGATATTGCATGTATTTGCATATAACTGAAAATTGTCACCCCTCAAAAACCATTCTTCACCTGGGCTATATATGATATCTTCACTCAAGTTCACTGACAAAAGTTTCATGCAGTATAAATTTTACAAACAAATGCAATATTTATTTTATAATGTAGACCTGAACTATTTTTTCCATTGCAGTTTTTGAGCAGTATCAGAAGGCTAGAACAGGATTTGTTCAGACTGTAGCAGAGTTAGCCAGCAGGCCCCAGAACATCGAAACCCTTCAGAATGCTGGAGTTATGTCCCTTCTCCGACCACTCCTACTGGACATTGTACCAACCATTCAGCAGACAGCTGCCCTGGCCCTCGGCCGATTGGCCAATTACAACGATGATCTGGCAGAGGCTGTAGTGAAGGGAGACATCCTACCCCAGCTTGTCTACTCCCTGGCTGAACAAAATGTAAGATTATTAATTAATTAAATAAAAATTACTTTACATCATATATACATGTGACAACATGCACTATAACATTATTTTTATAAGTTTCTACATCTTCAATTGAACATATATTTAAAAAAAACTCAAAAAACTTTTTTAAAACTCATTTTAAACAAATCCAAATTTTTTTTTTCAGAGGTTCTACAAAAAGGCAGCAGCATTTGTTTTGAGAGCAGTAGCCAAACACTCCCCTCAGCTGGCCCAGTCTGTAGTTGACTGTGGGGCCCTGGACGCTCTAGTCATATGTCTAGAAGAGTTTGACCCGGGGGTTAAGGAGTCAGCTGCCTGGGCACTGGGATATATAGCTCGTCACAACGCAGGTTAATAAATACAGCTAGGTCACATTGATATGAGCTTCAATACAATCTATGTACTGTACAGCAAGTTAATTTGATACCATTTTATCTGTTCTTTCTGTAAAAGGCAGAATTCAGGAAATCAGGCCTTGATGTCTTTTAAAATCTTTTCTTTTAATTTCATGAAAAATTGGTATCAACGAAGTTATGTGGATAGAATATTGTTCCAAGTAATTTTTTTTTCTTAAATTAATATAAATTTAAGCATTTATACATGTAAGTGTATTTATCAGGAAGAGAGCATTAATGAGAAATTAATTTACTAACATTTTCCTCTCTCTCCGTTAGAGCTAGCCCAGGCTGTTGTGGATGCCGGGGCAGTCCCCCTCCTTGTTCTGTGTATCCAGGAACCAGAACTCTCCCTGAAGAGGATCGCAGCCTCGGCCCTTAGTGACATCTGTAAACATTCCCCCGAGCTGGCACAGACTGTGGTCGATGCAGGAGCCATTGCTCATCTAGCTCAAATGATTCTCAATCCCGATGCTAAACTCAAGGTAAGTATTTGAAAGATGTTTTCTTACAATTGACATGTGGTTTTTCTGTAATTTTAGTACTGGGTACAAGCTTAATTTTCTACAAATTGTCAGTAGATATTTTCCAGTGGAGTTTTTTAAGTAAGAGAGGCCCTTCAATTATACTGTAAATCAGTAAATTTAAAGATATGAAATTATTCTAATTATTTAAAAAAAAACCTTGATTTATTCTTTTTTGACTTTTTTTCCCACAGCGTCAAGTTTTCTCCGCTCTGAGTCAGATTTCCAAACACTCTGTTGACCTAGCAGAAATGGTCGTGGAAGCTGAAATTTTCCCGGCTGTTCTGACCTGCCTGAAGGATCCAGATGAGTACGTGAAGAAAAATGTCGCCACCTTGATCCGAGAAATTGCTAAACACACTCCTGAGGTAAGAGATTGTTTTAAGTTGAAAAACTGTAATATATATTATTTAGAAGTAACATTTTTGATCTAATGTCTAAATTGGCAGAAATTCTTTTAACTAAATGATGGTTACTCATTATTAATCATTAGCAAATTTATGTTCAATAATTTTTCAATGAATCAGACATTCATTTGTGCTCTCCAGTTATTCAATTATGCATGTAACTTGTATACCTGTATAGTGTATATTATCAAAGGATGAACATAGAAAAAAATCACTATAGACTAAATTTCATCCTTTGTTGCACTTGACAATGCATAATAATATTAAATTGGGTCCTGATTTAGTAAATTAAAACCAATCTTTTTTGTATGATGCAGTTGGCTCAGCTGATTGTGAATGCAGGAGGTGTGGCTGCAGTTGTAGATTACGTCGGAGAATCTAAAGGAAATATACGACTTCCTGGAATCATGATGCTGGGATACGTAGCAGCTCACTCCGAAAATCTGGCCATGGCAGTTATTGTATCTAAGGTAAATGGAATTAAATGAAACAACCTCAAATTTTGCTGATTATAAGCCCAAGGTTTGAAGTCTGCTTCAGTTCAGATGCAATGAAATGTTCATATTTATTTAAAAAAAAAAGCTTTTTATCATAGGTTTAAATTTTGTGTCATATGACCACAAACTCAATATTATGATTATTTTGACTAACTGCATGTTTAAATACTGAATGAAGATTTTAAGGGAGGTAACTCTTCATTTCTCTAGTACACTCTGATGTTGAAAATGGGGAAAATATGGATGCATGATTTTTGTTTCTTTAAAAAATTTGATAACTACAAACATTTTGTAAGTAACTGCTAAATATTAAAAGAAAAATCAAAGAAGGGTATACAGGCCTATTATATGTACTAATTATCGAAAAAGGGGGTATGCAGTGTCGTTAAATGTTGGAATTAAATAGCTTCATAACAGCTTTCCTCCATTCTGAGTTTGTTTATATTGTTTCTATATAATTTTTCAGGGAGTAGTTCAGCTTGCCATTGCTTTATCCGAGGAACCAGAAGACCACATACAAGCCGCGGCGGCCTGGGCGTTAGGACAGATAGGTCGTCACACTCCAGAACACGCCAAGGCGGTGGCGGTCGCTAACGTGTTACCCAAATTACTTCAGTGTTACCTCAGAGCAGATGCTTCAGAAGATCTCCAGACAAAGGTCAGTAGGTCAAAAGGTCAAGGTCATTTTGAAGCAAAAGAAATATGGCTAATTAAATGTGAATTAAGTAATAATGAATTTATTTTTCTTTAAAAATCCTTACTATGTTGATGTCATTCAAATTGCATAGATTTCAATGATTTTACAATTTTTCATGAATTCTAGTTGTCTTTATGTAAGAATGATTAAGTTTTTATTGAAATTTGTGAATTGTAACTATGTGATATGTCTATCTAAATACAGAGCAAAAAGGCCCTAAAGAACATCCTCCAGAAATGTGTCCATCTCCCCGCACTAGAACCCCTTCTCCACGATGCACCACCAAATATCCTCAAACACGTTGTCGGACAGTTCAGCAAAGTTTTACCACACGACTCCAAAGCCAGGCGTCTCTTTGTCACGAGTGCCGGACTTAAAAAGATACAAGAAATCAAGGCAGAACCCGGCTCAGCCCTGGCAGAATACATCAACACAATTAATAACTGCTACCCAGAAGAAATTGTCAAGTACGTACTTCATATTTGTAAAGTGCAGAGTTTTTTTGTAACTTTACATAGCAGATTGATTTTTTTATACTTACTGGAACTTTAATTAGAGCTACAGGGCTGTCCCTAAGACACGGGGAATTTCCCCGCCTATAATGACATAAACCTCTGGTTATTCTGGTGTTTCAATTTACCCTCTTTTAAAGGAGGGACCCCAAATCCCGGGGACTTTTTTTTTTCTCCTTCATTTTCAATTCTTAGGGACAACCCTGCAGCTAGACAAAAGGTTTAAACTGCATTAAATTTAAAAACTTAAAATTCTTGATGACTGTGAAACTGATCTAGAAATTCTTCCAGCTTTGCAAATTAACTTTATCTTCACAAGATTCAAAAATAAATTTGATATCAATCTGTTTCTGACCTAGAAAAATAATATATCCTTAGTGGACTATAGTGAATTCATTAAATAAAAATGCCAAAGCAAAGTTATGATTTTTGTAACAGAATATTTGTTATTTTGTGAAACTAAATTTTCAATACTGCAATGTTGCGAATTTCGTAATTTATTCATAATTTTGTGTTTTATTTGTAGATACTACTCCCCTGGATATTCCGACACCCTGCTAGAGAGAGTAGAACAATACCAGCCCAGTAAATAAACAATCTAACACCGCAAGTGCAAAAAAAAGGACACAAGTGCAAAAAGGACGCTTTAATTTGAATGTGACAAAACTGTGACAGCCAAGGATTGAAGTTTTTCTTTACTTTCTAGAGATCTATACTTCAATTGCATTTATATTTAGGAGTTTGATGAGAATTTATGAAATTTAATTTGAAAAACTTACAAATTTATAATAATCAAAATTTACATATTGAGTTCATATTATAGTATGCTCCTTGAAATTATAAGGAAATGTATATTCCACTTGCACAGACATGTATGAGTGAAATTTAGTTCAATTTAATTTAAAAAAGAAGGGAGGGGGTAAAGATTTAATAATTCCGTTTTATTACTCAAACTGTGAATGAATATTTTATTACTCAAACTGTGAATGAATAAAGAAAACAACCTTATGAAAGAGGAATTTTCAAAATAGAAAATGAGATGTTTAAGTTTATCTACATAACTTTTTCAATATCAATATTGCTTAATTAAATGTTTATATAATGATACTTCAGGCAAAACTATTATACCGTTTACTATTTGTTACAAAATAAATATTTATTACAAAATTAAGAACTGTCATTTTTATTGCACCCAAATTTGGAGGTTTTGAGGACATTTGGTACACATGTCCTAGGAATTTGCTTTTTCTCCATGTTTATTCTTAAAATCACAGCTTTAACCTTCATGATTTGCCTTGACTTTTAAAAAACTGCTGCTGTGGCTTTTATTTTTCATTTGTGTATTTATTCCTTAAATTTCTTACATGATCCTTTCTTGCCAGTAATTTTAACCTTGACTATGACCTCAGAGGGCGTTTTTGTACATGTATCATTGGCAGATAAGAGAAGGACAGACAAAACAGCCCAGTCAATTTCCCATGCAATATGTCAAACTAATTTCACACCGATATTATTTTATGATAACTGAAATCCCATTCCAACAAAATATTTAAAGTAAAAGAAAATGTAATGAAGGGAAACAAGTACATCAGAGTATTAGGCATGATTTTAAATCATCTGTGGGAATTATTTTAGAAAATTAAGGGGCATAACTGAAAAATCACAATATTTTGCTAATATTGGAAAATTCCATGCCTGATAGGGGAACTAGACTATTGAAATTGACATTGTCGGCTTCTTGTGATTTAAATCTATTAGACTACATTTTCAAAATATATTTACACTATTATTTCACAATGAAATGAAAATAAAAGGAATCACTGTTTAGTTTGTTGGGTACTGTAGATCAATTTATTTTCGCGACACGTTATTTTCGCGAGATAGTCACCGACTCTTTATTAGCGAGACAAAATTTTAACGAATTGTGGTCATTGCCTTATATAATCTTAAGGAATTCTGTTATACACGAGAATGAAATTTTCGCGAGCATACCGTCTAGCGTAATTACGCGAAAATAATGTTCTCGCAAATAAAAGTGATTTACAGTAATTGTCAGGGACATCAATGACGGTTGGAAATGTGGTTTATTTTATGCCTAACAGCATTCACCCAATATGCAAATTATTCCACGTTTCAAACTATCCTTGATATCCTGGCATACCAAACAAACTATATAGTGATTCCTCAATAATACACAATTTCATTCACTTCTCCTTTCTTCAAGATTAAAAAAAAAAAGACTTTGATGCCTAACCAAAATTTATGAGCTACTGTATACTAGTAAATGGAAATTTTTGCCTCCATTTAATTTTTGCCTTAGACACAAAATTAATGGGTAAAATTAAGATGGGTGAATTTAATTCGTACAGTATAACTTTAAACAGAACCACGACTGGGTAAATTTTAATAGAATGAAGCATAATTGTTTTAGTGTGAAAGGGAAAAAATAACATGGGGCAAAAATTACCCTTGCTCAGTTACATCTATAGTAGAGCAATTTGCAAACAAATAAAAAAAATTTAATAACCCACAAATTAATGCTTTCGCTCTTCCAATTTTGTTAACATGTTTTTAAAACGTAACTTTTATACATTCTAAAGTTAATTTACAACATTAAATTCAACCAATTAGACCTTGAAGTAGGGGAAAATTCTCTAAATTTACTTATTCAATTGACGTATGCAGAAAAAATCCTCACTATTGTGGCTGTCAGGCCACATTAGAAGATTGCTGAATGATTAGGATTCTCATCCGATCATCAAGGCCTCTAAATATGTTTTTACCGATACACTAACTTAGTCATTCTCTTAAATCATAAATTCACTTGGAGTGTCATTCCCTTGTAGTAATTAAAGCTATATACTATACTGCAAAAAGATCACAAAGTTTAAAATATTAAATTTTCAAGTTTTAATAAGTATTTCTCAAAAATTGCACAAAACAGTTGTATTAAGGAATCATTTTGGTGGCCCCCCAAATCCCATTCTCTTCTTGTCTGAATAATATTTCCGATTATGATTAGCTCGGCTGGACTTATGCTTTTCTTTCCATGCTCTGTTTTTCAATACATCATCTGACTGGCCTTTGCCCTTTGCTTCACCTTTGACATCATATTTTTTCTCTTTATCCTCTTGTTGACCTTTGAAGTTTGACCTCTGACCTTGCGTCCTTCGTTGAGCTTTCCACTGAGCTCTCTCCTCAGCTCTCTGTCGAATTAAAGCTGGATTAGGAACAAACTCGTCTTTCACAGGATTTT
Organism: Saccostrea cuccullata; assembly: GCF_032062105.1. Lineage (NCBI taxonomy): Eukaryota > Metazoa > Mollusca > Bivalvia > Ostreida > Ostreidae > Saccostrea > Saccostrea cuccullata. Next base: position 58,002 of record NW_026918996.1, on the reverse strand, counting down.
CTTCAACCGTTTCCTCTGCGCTTTCATCACTATCTGATTCAACGTCTTGTTTTTTCTGTAGAACTCTTGGAACCGTAAACTGCCTTCTTTGAGTTAATTCATCCGCGGAATCTGCATCATCGGCGCCGACATTAATCGTATCGTAAGTGTCATCATATTCATCATCATACAGCTCGTCCTCTACTTCTATCACCTGGTATCCATACTTTTCAGCCAATTTCGGATTCAATTCAGCCGCGTCATTTTTATCCAGGTCCACAGCGTCTGTCTTCCCTTTCTTCCCTTTATAAACCTTGGTCAAGTCCACCTTGTCCCTGCTGAATACATCAAATTCATCGTGATCAAATATATTAGCTCTCTGTGAAATCACCACATCTTCAGACTGTTCATATTGCTGTCTAACCATGCTTCTATCTAAATCTTCCAGTGAAGGAGGCAGTTTGTCTTCAAGGACAGAATTGATAACTTTCTCTATGTCATATCCATACTCTTCTAAACACAGCTCTATAAATCCTTCTCCTAAATCCGGTAACAAATCTTTTACGGCTGCTATCAAGGAGTCCAACTCTACCCCTGTTTTCCTTGGGGCACAAGCTCCCATATCATCATAACTATTATTATTTGCCGGCGGGGCAGGGGAGGGTACAGCGCCACCACTAATGTCTTCTTCCATTGGCCCTGGGGATCCATCGGGTGAGGTTCTCCCACCCCTTGTGGTTGCACCAGTGGGTTTCTTCCTCTTTCCATAGGTGGCAAAGGCAGAGCTAAAAGCCTCTTGAATGTACTGGATCCTTTTTTCATCAACATCACATGGACACTGGGTTAAAATGTCTGCATAGTCTTGAAAAGGATGACAACTTTCAAAGTCAGCCAGGAACCGTCGTTCATTAAGCAAGCCAGAGAGTGTCTGAATGAATCCCTCAATGTGTTCATCTGCAGAACCACTGTTTTCAAGAATGGGGTTTAAAAAGCAGTGTGTTATAATCAAATGAACAGATAACATCAAGAACTTCTTGGCTTGTGCCAATTTTTGGCGCAACAGCTTCTTTTGTGTGTAGGTCTCAAATTCCCTGTTTTTTATAACTGCCAACAAAGCTGGGACCAAATCATATGCCTCCGAAATTTGGCTTATGAAACCTTCTTCATGAAAAATATATGATGCTGGCGGGTAGACCTCTAAAAAGCTAGAAAGCGTTCTTCCAATATCTGCCAGATAAAAGACAAGATCCTGTAGCTCTGGTGTACTTAAAGTTTCTGCAGTGATCTCTTCTGTACCAATTAAACTTGTCTTCTTTGGTGATTCGCTTCCCGCTGAAGATGGTAGAGGCATGCCACATTTCTTTCTCATCTCTTGCAATACGTGGAAAATCGTTGGAATTGCACAACTTAGGTCTTCATTGTATTTCGGCTGCTGGTTAAATATATTTTCTATCATTTTGGACAAAATCTGTCCATTTTCAGCATACAATACGCACAAGTCAAACAATTTTGGAACATCAAAGATGTAATTCTCATAGATGATCTCTCCAAATACAGATGGTGCTATGGAGTGCTCTTTATCTTCTTTGTGAGTTGCAAGCCTGAGGCACGTCATGAAGACCAATTTGTGAAGCTCAGCATGTTGTTCTTGGAAATCCTCAGACAGATTACTTAATGGTATCATATCATGGCTTCTTGGGGCATTCTTCAAATAGGATTCTACCAAATTATGAAGGGAGCCGTCAAACACTGCCTGACACCAAAACTTCTCATGACTTAGTTGCAGAAGTTTGTGCAGATCTTCAACGATGAAACGCACTCTGTCTCCCCATTCTTCTAACTGTCCGCTGTCTGACTTGCCCGTGGGTGGAGGAAAGTAGCTAAGAAATCGTATGTCTTCTGTTTGATTTGGATCCAGTCTTGGGTATTGTTTCCCTTTTTCTTCTCTCCTTGACAGTCCACGAGCAGACATTTTTGTGGTGCAATGGGGGGATTGGATCAAATCGTCCCTCGGGAAAAAGTGCTGTGGACAATATGTTTATTTTTATTACATTTTTGGTTTAAAAGTAATTAATTGTTCATATTTCTATCTTAGTGAAAATGAAATTTAAAAATAATTATTTTAGCGTTTAACAGAATGTAACTGACATCTTCAGAGTGCAGAAAGTTTTAGAAAGCAATCGGTGTGAGTCAACAAAGAAACGAGTTGAGTAGAGACCGTTTTATTAATGCGTACCTGGATTTTTCGTGTTTACGAATAGTTCGCACTGGTATGTTTCGCTTTATTTTTGTGCAATATTGCTTATCGAAACATTTTTTCTTTTGGTAGATATTGTAAAAAGAATATTTTACAAAGTAATGATATAAATCTTTATTTTCTTCAAGCTTGCTGCATTCGGACGGATAAAACAGGTTAAAAGTGTTAATATTCCGTCTTAAAAGAGTTTATTCATGTTTGGTTCTTCTTTTACTATTTCTTTATGTCACTTTTAGAAAAAGGATGAGAAAACGAGGTGTTGGAGTTGCTGCAGCGAAAAACAAATCTCTTGCGGAGGTAATTTACAGAATCTGTATAAAACTTATTGTAGGATGAGAGGTAAACATGGTAAAGAAAAGGGAGTCACTGACTGGGAAAAGAGAAAAGGGGGTAATAAAATATTGACAGTGTCAATGTCTGGTCAACATCATTCTTAATAAAGGGGTACCTTACTACCTGCGTAGAAAGGATAGTAAAGAGGTTGGTATTTTCCACAGCAAAATGTCAGGACTGTGGAAAAAGAAAAAAAACATGCATGCTATTGTTGGTTATTAAATTAATGTTTCACAGGTATACAGGTCCAGTCCAAAGACTATTTCTACCTACGTAGCTATTAATAGCTACCTAGGTATTTAAACCTACCCAAAGTAGCTATTTTTACCTACTTTTTATATTTTCTGGATTTTGCGATCAAAAGACCAAACGGCACAACATGGTGAATACCATTTTTTTTATACAGTCACACTAATGATGAATACGACAAAATTTTGGCCAAAAAGTTATTACTTCCTGAATCGGCAATTTTACATTAGTCTCTTTGCAAAATTGATAATATTCGAAGTAATCATTTTTTGGACAAATTTTTGTCATATCCATCATCAGTGTGACTGTATCAAGAAATTTTGTGCTTACCATGTTGCACCATTACTGCATTTGGTCACAAAATGCAAATAAAGCAGAAAGTAGGTAAAAATAGCTACTTTGGGTAGCTTTAAATACCTACATAGCTATTAATAGCTACATAGGTAGAAATAGTCATTGAACTGGACCTGGTATACTCTTTGAGGAGGATATATTTTTGGCCGTGGTTTGCGACGATGCAGCAGACCAGACCGGGATTCAAACCGGGGGCCCCCTGAATCTCCAGTCAGGTGCTCTACCAACTGAGCTTTCTGGCAACCAGCGATAGAACCTGGTTGACCGCCACATTCCTCCCTCCTTAAAGGTCTTTGGTCCCCCAGAGATCCCAACTCAGGCTCATCCTGGTCATGGCACCAAATCTTCAACAGGAAAGGAGAAAATGTATGGCTGGACCGGGAATCGAACCCGGTACTCCAGCATCACCAGTCAGGTGCTCTACTAATCGAATGAGCTAGCCAGGCCGATATCCACAGCACAATCCATTACATAATATGATAATAATAAGGCCAAAAAAATAATATTCTCAGATTCTCATCCCCGCCCGCCCCGATTTTATACCCCCGCCTCGATTTTTTTAATTTTTGTATTTCTTCGTCTTAATTCTGATCGGGATCAGTATTCATCTACCATTCTACTTTCATTTTAAATCCTGCGAAAGTCAACATGATTTTGACAGCTGAAAAGATAGTAATTGTTGTAATACATGCGTATATATTTTAAACAAGGGTCATTGGTTGAAAAAGATTGGTGATGATGTGAAGTAAGAGATAATTGAACCTTTACTATGACTTTTATTCGGGTTTTGTAGATATTACACCGATTGATCAGGTCAATAAAAAATCTGCAAAATTGAAAAAATGAAAAATATGAAATAAAAGCCGCCCGTCCGCCTCAATTTTTAAAAAAATTTGGATGAGAATCTAGCTATTTATTTATTATGGCCTAAAGTATAATAATTTATCTGTAAAGTATCTTTAATTATTCTGTGAAATTACAGGTTTTGGTGGGGGTTAATTTTCTTTGTTTTTAAGGTATGCAGAGACCTTTGGTCTTGTATTCATGACCACCTTGAAATGTAAAATTTCACATGCATTCAGGGATTAATCTAGGGCATATTTAATACCAATATTCAGTGTTTTTCCCTTAGAGAAAATTTCCCCTAAAGATCTAATTTTCCCCTTTTGATGCGTAAAATATTCCCCTTACAATAATAAAAACCTCAAATATATTTTCCTTCATAAAAAACTGAAAATTTAAAGGAAACTGTTTCTGTATATGAGAAATATGGTTTTACTTTGCTACTTTATGCACTATAAATGGTCATAAAAAATGCTGAAATTCAATTGGCGCCCAAGCAGGGCTTGATTACGGAATAGACCAAACTAGACTTACATGTACATGTTTACATCCATATTTCATTTCAGGCTCGTTACAAAAACAAAGGCAATGAACTGGAACAAAGTCAGCTGGCTGAGGTAAGAGTAGTGCCCCCTGTTGCAGACCAGTATGAAAAGCACCCTGCATTAAATGTACCAATTTGAAATATTAGATTTTAAAAGCACTTGCCTCATGAGCATTAAACTTGTTACATGTAAATTTCAAAAGTATTTTAAAAATATGCACAAAATTTTTATTGTGTATTTGATGATTTATAGTGTATTAATTTTGATGATTCCTGAACCAGCTAGGCATAAAATTTTGTTTTTAAAAGACCAAAAGAGCTGTATTTTAATATATGCAAAAAGGAGGTATAAAATCATTTTTACCATTGATTGAGAAAATACCTCAAGACAGAGAGAATGAAGTCAATGAAAAGGATAAGGGGATGTTGATAACATGTAACATAGCTTTTTGGTTTCAAGATCTCTGACACATTTTTTGTAGCATCATTGTGCCTCTAGATGAAATATCACAATAATATATACACAAGTAATACATGTATTGCGAACATAAGAAAAAGTTTAACACTTTTTAAACAACACACAGATGGCCAAGCAGATGGAAATGTTCAAGGTGAACCTAGAAGACTTTGCTGCTAAACACAAAGATGACATTAAAAAGGACCCCCAGTTCAGAGTCAACTTCCAAGAGATGTGTGCTTCCATAGGAGTGGATCCACTGGCATGTAGGTATCTGTAGCAGTATAGGGGTGGATCCACTGGCATGTAGGTATCTGTAGCATTATAGGGGTGGATCCACTGGCATGTAGGTATCTGTAGCAGTATAGGAGTGGATCCACTGGCATGTAGGTATATCTGTAGCAGAATAGGAGTGGATCCACTGGCATGTAGGTATCTGAATCAGTATAGGGGTGGATCCACTGGCATGTAGGTATCTGTAGCAGTATAGGAGTGGATCCACTGGAATGTAGGTATCTGTAGCAATATAGGTCTGGAGTGGATCCACTGGAATGTAGGTATCTGTAGCAGTATAGGAGTGGATCCACTGGAATGTAGGTATCTGTAGCAGTATAGGGGTGGATCCACTGGCATGTAGGTATCTGTAGTAGTATAGGAGTGGATCCACTGGCATGTAGATATTTGTAGCAGTATAGGGGTGGATCCACTGGCATGTAGATATCTGTAGCAGTATAGGGGTGGATCCACTGGCATGTAGATATCTGTAGCAGTATAGGGGTAGGTCTACTGGCATGTAGATATCTGGAGCAGTATAGGGGTAGGTCTACTGGCATGTAGATATCTGTAGCAGTATAGGGGTGGATCCACTGGCATGTAGGTATCTGTAGCAGTATAGGAGTGGATCCACTGGCATGTAGGTATCTGTAGCAGTATAGGAGTGGATCCACTGGCATGTAGGTATCTGTAGCAGTATAGGAGTGGATCCACTGGCATGTAGGTATCTGTAGGAGTGGATCCACTGGCATGTACGTGTCTTTGTATCTTGATATCAAGCAGATATGGAAAATCTGTGTCAGTCAATCTAATCAAAATTAGAATTTTAATCCACTAGCACATTTAGCACATTTAATTGTGAAAATATGTGCATTGTAGACTTTCCCTACTTATGATGAGATTGCAATATATACTGTAAAATCACATATTTTCGTGGGGTCAAATTTTCATGGTTTGAGGAAAAAATGTTGGTTCGTGGGGATCTGATTTCGTGGATGAAGAACTTTTTAGTAGTCGTGCATTTGAAAATGTACATTTCATGGTGGACATCAATTCGTGGGTCTCTTCATACCTCGAAAACAGCAAAAATTAAACCCCCATGAAAATTAGTGATTTCACAGTATCCAATGAAAAAAATGTGGAATATGGATCCTAATTTTATTGTTGTTATTGGTTTGTTTTCCTCTGTAGCCAGTAAAGGGTTCTGGGCTGTGTTGTTATAGGAGACTTTTACTACAATGTATTGTTGTTATTGATTTCTTTTCTCTTCTAGCCAGTAAAGGGTTCTGGGCTGAGATGTTGGGAGTGGGAGATTTTTACTATGAGTTGGGAGTACAGATTATTGAAGTGTGTATGGCAACCAACCACAGGAATGGAGGTAAATAACGGGGGACTTATGGTTACATTTGCCTTCAAAAATATGGCTTTAATTCATAAGCTTGACTTCAAGCCTCAACAATTAAACAAATATTGCTGAAAGTATTATGTTTAAAAAAGTTATGGGTAAGCTAGAAGAGATTTTGTTTATCAACATATTTATCTGTCAGAAAGATGATTCAGATAGGCATTTTGGTCCTTTTACCTCGTGTTTAAACTTCATGATTTTGTAAGAAAATCTGTAAATGTTGTACCTATTTTCCCATGTGACCTCAACAATACTGTATACAGGGTTATTTTCGTTCCGTGTTATTTTCGCCCTTTTACACTTGCTAACATTTTTGCCCCATTTTAAATTCACCCAGTCACAGTTTTATTTAAGAATTTATATTAATATGTTCTTTGAATTCGCCCTGTATTAAATTCGCCCACTAGTGACAAGGACAAAGGGGTGAAAATAAAATAGGGGCGAAAATACTGTATACATTATTTAAAATTACCACAATTCAATGTGAGTACTGGATTGACTTTAATTGACTTTGCTGTAACAGGATTAATCAGTATAGAGGAACTAAGGGACAAAGTGACGGCCTCCAGGGGAAAGAAAAGTCAGCCCATTAGTATGTGAGTACTGTTCTTATCAGTTTTATTGCCCATTATTTGGCAAAAATGAGGGACATTTAAAGATCTCATTTGTCTGTCCGTCCATGCAATTTTCTTCATGTGGATTGAACAGAAAATATTATTCTGCGGAATTATGTGCCCATCGTGAAAAGTGTGTTTTCACTGTTTGTAAGGGAGATGTGAACTGGATGACTTTGACATTTTCTTTTTACAATATTGCAGAAATTTTTTTTTAAAAATTATTGGCATACCTTTTGAGATGGAAAAACACTAAGCTTTATACCTTCTAAAGAAACCCACAATATGGTATACTGTACCTGTACATAAATTGGCGAATTCAAATTTTAGCGAAATCAGTGGATATTGAGTTGTTGGCACATTCATGAATTAGCGCTAAATACTAACCACCATATATTTTATTTATAAATGATTTCTTAGCGGTATTCATGAATTAGCGCATCGCTTACTGCGCTAAAGCTGCTAAAATATGAAGCCCGCTTTTTTTTTAAGTACACATACAGTATTTAAAGTGCTAACCACAATATCCTTTTATATGTAGAAATTTTTCATGGACCCTTAGATTTCAAGGTAATAGGTTTAACTGTAAATGACAAACTTTTTATGTTATTCTGTGTGTTACAGAGATGATCTCCTGCGTGCAATAAAGAAACTGAAGATTCTGGGTAATGGATTCACGGTGATAGCCCTAGGGAAGAGTTATATGGTACAGAGTGTACCAGGGGAGCTAACTATGGACCACACCAAACTACTGCAAGAAGCTCAGGTATTTAAGTGAATGTTTTATAAAATGTCAAAGTCCAGGGACAGATCCAGCAATACATCTCTCTCCACTCAGCAAAAAATAAGGGGGGCTCAAACCCCCGGAATCCCCCCTCCCCTGCTGGATCCCCCAATGAAGAATATGGAGAAAGATACCTTCCTCTATAAATCAAACCAAATGTTGTTTCATATGGAGTTCATAGCCATTCTCTCTTGTACAGAGCAGCATGATTAATTTTTATACCCCCGCAAACGAAGTTTAGGGGGGTATATTGGAATCAGCATGTCCGTCTGTCTGTCCGTCCATCTGTAGTCAAGATTTTGTCCGGACCGTTTCTCAGAAACTATTGGATGGATTTGTCTGAAAATTTGTACACTTATTATTCACCATATGAAGTTGTGCACCTGGTATTTTCATTATGATTGGGTAATTTTTCTGCATTTTACAGGTGTTTTTTCTTTTTTATTTTATTTCTTGTTTGGCTCATAACTAGAAAACTATTAGACTGACAATCATCAAACTTGGACAGTTTATGCATCTTGGGTAGAAGGTGTGTCACGACCTATATTAAGGTCACTGTGACCTTAATTTAAGTGAAATTTTAAAAAGAAACCTGTCTTTTACTACTGAATTACACAATCCCAAAAATGTAAGAGTGTTTCTGTATCCCTGTTTAAAAAATGTTAAATTAAGAAAATATTTTTTCATTATATACTTTACAGCAATCCATATCAAATGTTATTTTATAAGAGATAATCTACCTCTCCCAAGGGTATAATTCTCAAGCACTGGTCAAGGAGAATTTTGATAACAGAAAATTGCATCCCTTGGCATTTATCAGTGGACATGCATCCAGTCAAAGATTAATTAATGAGTTCAATGTAGGAAAGCTAGCTGTCTCAATCATTTCTGTTAGCTGTTATCTGTGATTAAGGTCCTTTAGGAATTAGACAGAGGAACTGCTGGTCAGTTTAAGTAGCATATGTCATTTGATGGCCAGCCTTCTATTTCTAAAATCAATTTGTTATAGATTAAGTTTTTAATACTACTTAGTTAAATTAATATATTTTTTTAAAAAAATTAAAATATCAAGTGACAAATTTCAGAGCATCATGTCCCACATGAAAGGTATATGCATATGTGTTTGTTTGTGGGGGAGGAGCATTTGTCAAGCTAAAATGCAACCATTTGATGATTATTTGTTATAATTAATGCTTACACCACAGGAGATGTGAAAACAAATATCAAAAGGAATAAAAAAAACTATGGAAATCCTTTTGAAGGTTGCCATGATCTCCTCACACTCTAAACTGTTTATATTAATTGAATGAACAATATTTGACTGGAGTATCATGCTGTGTTGGGCACTTTATTATTTTTAAAATGAATTTGATATAAAGTTAGAAAGATTAATTTGATTCTGTATAATATTTCTTTTTTCAACAATTATTTTTCAGAGTAGCATGACAAATAATTGCAATTTCTTTTTTTAATGAAATTTAAAAAAAAAACTGTTACAGTGTATTAGTATTGATGTTTTATTTGGTTGCACCTTAGATTCATAAATTGAAAAATTAATGAGCATGCAATTATATTTTCACCCGATTTGTTTTAAGACAATAGTGAACACCTCTTAATAGATCCATAAAATATTTGTGAATTGGCACCTACTCTGTAAAAACACAGCAGGGGTATTTGTCCGTATTGGACAGTTCTAGTTTTTTTTTATTTATAATGAAAATGTCGAGAAAATGCATGAAATAAGATTTGATGTTATGTTCTTTCTGTTCTCTATCATATTCCTTAATATGTTCTTTTTTTGGTCTTTGTAGAATGAGGGATTTGTGTCCAAGAAATCTCTGATGTCTTCTTTGAAGTGGGAAGAGGAACGTGCTTCCAGAGCCTTGGTATGAAAAAAAATAAATAAATACAAGTTTTCTATAGAATGATTTTAATTCAAAGGATCAATGTTTGTTAGCAGCTTAAGTTTTACTCATCCATTGGGAAATAATTATGTGGGTAGCTCACATCTACGAAAAATGCAATAAACCATTGATCAAATTATTTTTTGTGGGGATATACCTAATTCGTGGTTATGGATGACCCCTGGAATCCATGAGGTCCCCATGAACAATTATCATCAATCAATATCAATGAAATCAATTGATTATCAATATTATCGTGATTTTATGTATGATCTGTCTGTGTTTTAGGAGTACATGGTGAAGGAAGGCCTGGCTTGGGTAGATGACCAAGCCTCGGACGGCAGACAATACTGGTTTCCGAGTTTCTTCCCAGAAATCTCCTCTGTCACATGACACCATTTTGCAGTCTTAGACAAATATTATAAATATTAACTTGTATCTTGTACATGTTTGGTGCATTGTGTGCAGAGTTTGTCAGAAGAGAATCTGTTTTACTTTATTTATTTCTGTGAATTGAAGATCTATCTGCAGTTCTTTTATTTGTAACAGAATATAACTGAAGTGTGGTACAGTCCTATAAAATCTTCAGAGGATGACTAAACTTTCAACATTTTTTTCAGTTTGAAAGCTTTATATGTTACAGTATACACAATAAAGTTTCTAATGTTATGAAATTGTTTTATTCACAATGTTAATTGTATCAACATTATATGTGTTGAAAAAACTTAAAATAAAGACAACCGAAAAATTACAGATTGCTCTCTTATAGGTTAGTTAATTTTGTTGATTTATACATTTATTGATGGGCTTGTGGTTGACTGGTAAAGTTTCATACTCATGTGTGTCTCTTGTTTTAATCAATTATTGATTAGAAGTTCAGAATCAAAGGTTTGTCTCTAGGAAGTAAGGATAAAATTCAAATCACTTTTGATCTCGGGCTCACTTTTTCCAAAGGAATTAATAGAGGTCTGAGATCAAAAGTGAGCTCGTCTAAGTTTTATGGCCCCCAGGCCTGATACTACGACTCAAGAGCAACGCACTAACCATTGCACTATGGGGGCGACATGTAGACATAATATGATTTGATGTAACCTTTATAATTCAATAAAAGACGAAATTTTGAAGTAAGTTACTATTTTATATGCATACTCCTAAGTCAAAACTGCTTTGCTTAGAAAGTTTATTTTAAAGTTGTGTACACTTGCAGTTGTCTCTTCTACCAATGGCATTATTTCCTGTAAAAGAAAGAGAATGAAATCTCAAAGAAGTTACCTCATGGCTTAATATTTTTTACACGTTTTTAAACCTATAGTATAAATAATAACATGTGCTATTATTATACTATGGATTAAAAAAATTATTTCCGAAACAAGTTGCCTATGCCCATTGATCATGCAGGAAGTTTGCCCTTTTTGACAACATTTTTGGGGGGTTGGGTTTCAAATACTTTTTAGCTCACCTGAGCCGAAGGCTCAAGTGAGCTTTTCTGATCACATTTTGTCCGGCGTCCGTCTGTCCGTCTGTCTGTCTGTCCGTAAACTTTTCACATTTTCGACTTCTTCTCAAGAACCGCTGGGCCAATTTCAACCAAACTTGCCACAAAGCATCCTTGGGTAAAGGGGATTCAAGTTTGTTCAAATAAAGGGCCACGCCCTTTTCCAAGGGGAGATAATTATGAATTAGAGAAAAATTAATGGCATTTTTAAAAAAATCTTCTTCTCAAGAACCACTGGGCCAGGAAAGATGAAACTCATGTGGAATCATCCTCAGGTAGTGTAGATTCAAGATTGTTCAAATCATGACCCCCGGGCCTAGGGTGGGGCCAAAATGGCCGACCCAAGTTTTACATAGGAATATATAGGAAAAATCTTTAAAAATCTTCTTCTCAAGAACCACTGGGCCAGGAAAGATGAAACTCATGTGGAATCATCCTCAGGTAGTGTAGATTCAAGTTTGTTCAAATCATGACCCCCGGGCCTAGGGTGGGGCCAAAATGGCCGACCCAAGTTTTACATAGGAATATATAGGAAAAATCTTTAAAAATCTTCTTCTCAAGAAACACTGGGCCAGGAAAGATGAAACTCATATGGAATCATCCTCAGGTAGTGTAGATTCAAGTTTGTACAAATCATGACCCCCGGGCCTAGGGTGGGGCAAAATGGCCGACCCAAGTTTTATATAGGAATATATAGGAAAAATCTTTAAAAATCTTCTTCTCAAGAACCACTGGGCCAGGAAAGATGAAACTCATGTGGAATCATCCTCAGGTAGTGTAGATTCAAGTTTGTTCAAATCATGACCCCCAGGCCTAGGGTGGGGCCAAAATGGCCGACCCAAGTTTTACATAGGAATATATAGGAAAAATCTTTAAAAATCTTCTTCTCAAGAACCACTGGGCCAGGAAAGATGAAACTCATGTGGAATCATCCTCAGGTAGTGTAGATTCAAGTTTGTTCAAATCATGACCCCCGGGCCTAGGGTGGGGCCAAAATGGCCGACCCAAGTTTTACATAGGGATTTATAGGGAAACCTTTTAAAATCATTTTTTCAAGTACTTCAAAGCTATGATTAGTGATATTAATATGGAATCAGCTTCAGGTTGTGTAGATTCTAGTTTGTTCAAATCATGAACCCCTAGGGGGGGTTAAAATTTACCCCCCCCCAATAAACTTTCAGTTCTGATCTGATTTATTATGTGCTTTTTCCTAGCCAATGTGCTCAGGTGAGCGCTGTTGCCCCTGGGCCTCTTGTTAATGTGCTTACGATTGTTTTACTGAAAAGAATAACAAAGGGGGCTAACTCGGGCTCCTTACATAAAGAATATAAAGGTACATAAGTACGCAAGCCATTAAACCTAATGAAAACTACAAAAGGGGTAAAAGTACTAGTATCTAGTAAAACATATATGGTGAAATATATTTTACTGGAGTAAAAGTGGAGTAAAAGTCATGCTCGGAAGTAGAAAATAATTGACACCCAATACAAAAGACTACATCATCTACACAATTAAAATACAAACATATACTTTGAATGACTATTACCTGATTTGATTAACAGTTGGCTACGTTATGAGCTCTCAGTGTTGGCAGGCTGTCTGTAAATTCAGCTTCTGTTATGCCACCATCAGCTGTCAAAAACAAACAATTTTTTAAAGATTATACATGTATATAAACTTAGTTAGCTCGTTAGTGACGGATCCAGAAATCTTGAAAAAGGAAAAGGGGCCCCCATCCCCACCCCACTCCTGGCACCTCTTAATCCGTCAGTGCACGCACGTAGTATTGATTGTTTTTGAAGAGGCAACCAGAAAGAAATAGACGCATCTTTAAAAAAAAAATTTTGACAAGCAGAGGGAAAAAAAAATTGTCCTCGCTCTAAAAGTTTCGGTTAAGGTGGTGTAATGTTGGGGGTTGTTTCGATCCAACTTCTATTCAAAACCCATTTTTCTATTTAATACATAATTACCAAATTTTCATGATTATTATACTAAATGGGTTAAAAATTCATTTCCGAAACAAGTGCCCTCAGAGTTTTATCTTATATACATAATAAGAATGGATTTATTTTTACGAACCATTAGCATCGATTTTGTAGAAAATGGTCTCGCTATATGACCTTGATTTTGGGGTCACATGTTTCTGAAATTCCTCTAGCGTTATGACGCCATCGCTGTTGGCGTCAAATACGTTGAGATTACATGGCAATGTTCCGTCGGATTTTCCTACACCGCCCTGAAAAGAAGATACATTACTGTAATTAATTACATGTACTTGTTAAAACATCTAATTAAGTGAATTACCATTACAAGGATTTTGAAATGTAATTAATTAAATTACATTACTTAACAAATGTTAGTATTTCAATTACAAAATATTATTCAAAAAATTAAAAAAAAAAAAAAGAAAAGACATGAACGTTCCATTATAACCATATCGGTTACATTTTTATTTTTCTGTACATTGCTATTCTCTCTCTCTCTCTCTCTCTCTCTCTCTCTGAAAATAACTCACTCTTCTACACCAAACCCACAGCCATCTTCCGCTACATCTCTTCATCGGTAAATCTTTGGTCTTCATGGCTGCCTCAAGACAAACCACGTACAAAAGTGACACACATAGTAATACCTGACGTTTCATTCTGATCCGAATCTAGCTGTGTTTAAGAAATGTCCTTCGTTAGTACTATACTTGTATATATAGAAGCAAACATTATTATTTGTCCAACTACTAGTATTAGGTAAAGAAATTATGCTACTTATTTCTGCAGATACGTGCACCTTAATGAAGATTATATACATATATATATTTTTAAATCATTTTCAATATTATCTTTCTTTATTATTGAAAATTAAATTTAAATGTTTTACCTTTAGTGCGTCTGGTTGTGGGAATGCTTTTTAGTTTAAGCTTATGCACATTTATATGCATTTTTAAGATAAAGAAATATACAACTCTAATGACAAAGGGTTATTGAAACAATGTTTTACAAGGTTTGTAAATCGAGGAATCTGCAGATAATGGAGTGAAGGGAATATTTAATTTATACGACACTTGCCTCCTAATCCCAGTCCCTGTAATAATCTACCATCATTCACGACACAAGCTGCGCACACTTCATTTTTGAAAATTAAATTTAAAGCTTTTATCTCTATATATAGTGCACTATCAAAGGGAAAATATTTAACTTATACGACACTTGCCTTCCAGTCTCAGTTATTGCAATAATCTACAATCATTCACACGGTACAAGCTGTGCACACCTTTTAATTTATATACATGTACCTGTCTAAAAAAAGAAATGAAATGAAATTAGGGAAACGAACGTGTCACAGCGTTTTCTAATCATAAAATCGGAAAAAAATCGTCTTAATCAGCCACGGATCTAAAGTCAGAGATTTTAAGACTGTAAATTAAAATTGTATTTTGACACTTTGTAAAAATGAATTAAGGAAAAGATTTACCTGTGACCCTACACCCCCCCCCCCCCTTCTTTCCGAAAACATGGACTCTCCTCGATGCAAAAAAAAAATGAATCTCAGGTAAAATGGTCAGGTGAATAATTTGTTTTTATTAAAAAATTATGAAAGAAAAGGTCTTGTATATAAGAAGACAAAAATTAAATAGGTGAATAACAAGCAAATTCAAAGAATTGTGGCCCCCTGCTTTCACTGTCCTTGTGGGTGGGATGTCATTTTTTATGACATATTGTGTCAAATATGAACGCCCTATCATATGTCATTTAGAAATTATCATGCACTGAAGTTGAATTAAAAAAAAAAAATAAATAAGGTCTATTGTGAAGGTCAAGGGGTCAGAAATCATATTATAATCATAATTAATAATTAAATAATAATATATTATATAATATTAATAATTAATAATTAAATCATAATCATAGCATGCGCAGAAAAATCTTGTCACAGGTAATGTACATGTCAAATATGAAAGCCATATCTCTTCTCTATATAAACACTGATGACCCGTATGGTAACATAGATTAATCTTTTCTTTAATGCAAATTCAATATATTATTACCCAAAGTAGGGTCTTCTAACAAGAAATACGATTTTGAAATACGAAATCCCTTGCACCACCTGTTTTAAAAAATTATGGCCAAGGACAAATTGTTGAAAGGTAGGACAAACTCTAAGGTCAAAGGGTCTGAGTTGTTGGTTTCTTAAGAAAGGTCTTGTCACAAGTAATACATATGTAAAAGATGAGAACCCAAAACCCTAACCGTTGAAAAGTTATGGCTAATGTTAAAGTTTTTTAAAAGTAGGTAAAACTCGAGGGTCAAAGTTCTTGGTATCCAATAAAAGGTCTTTGCACAAGAATTACATATGAGAAGTATGAAAGTCCTAGCTCTTATTATTCAAAAGTTATGGCCAAGGTTTTTTTTTCACAAGTACGGAAATCTACAAGGTCAATGTCAGAAAGTCAAAGTTGTTGGTATCCAATGAAAGGTCTTGCCACAAAGAATACATACCGGTATGTGAAATGTAAAAGTATTGATATCTATCGTTCAAAAGTTATGTTCAAGGTTAAAGTTTTTTAAAAAGTAGATCAAACTCCAAGGTCAAAGGATCAAAGTTCTTGATATCAATTGAAAGATCCTGTTACAAGGATATGCTTATATGCAGTAAGAAAGCCCTAGCCCTAACCCTTCAAAAGTTATGGTCAAAGTTTTTTTTTTTTTAAATAGGTCAAACTCCAAAGTCAAAGGGTCAAAGTTCCTTGTATCCAGTGAAACGTCTTCTCACAGGGATTGCATATGTGAAGTATGTAAGCCCTAGCCCTTACCATTCGAAAGTTATGACTAAGGTTAAAGTACGGAAATCGTCAAGGTCATGATCCAATAAAAGGTCTTGCCACAAAGAGTACATATGTGAAATATAAAGTCATAGTACCTACCAATCGAAAGCTATGAAACAAGTAAAAGTTTGGAATTTTTGTGTAGAAGTGGGTCTAACTCCAAGGTCAAGGTCAAAAGGTCAAATTTGGTGGTATCCAAAGAAAATTCTTGTCAGAAGGAATACGCATGTGAAATATGAATGCCACAGCCCCACCAATTCAAAAGTTATGGGCAAGGTTAAAGTTTTTGTGACGGACGGACGGACAGACTGACAGACGGACAGGCGAATTAGAATCAGACGAAAGCGGGGGACGATGTTATGCAGGCCAGGATCAGCTCCCAGATTTTTTTAGAATATACGCTACATAAGCAATAAATATTCCATATTTCAGCTCAATCAAAATATTCTTTGCCCTTGCACTTTTCATGTAAATTTCGAATACTCTTATCGTTCTAGCGATATTCTATATATTCCTTGTCCCTGTGCAGCTCAAATGCTACAAGATGAATTCATATTCAATATACATCGTGTTTGATATATTATTTTCTTTTCATTTTAATGATTAGGTTAAAGAAGATGTTTTTGAGAAACATAGATGCCCCCATATGGCAAGATAGGGAAGGTTAAACTTTCTCAAATGCAGATGAATATGTTGGTACCTAAAGTAAGGCCTTTTCACAAGAAATACAAATGGGAAATAAAACCCTAGCACCACCTGTTCGAAGGTAATGTCCAAGGTGAACGTTTTTAAAGGTAGGACAAACTCTGGGGTCAAGGTCAAAAGGTCAAGGTTGTTAGTTTCTAAAGAAAGGCCTTGTCTCAAAGATTACATATGGGAAGTATGAAAGTGCTGGCCCTTACCGTTCAAAAGTTACGGTCAAGGTTAAAGGTTGTAAAAAGTTGGTCAAACTCCAAGGTCAAAGGGTCAAAATTGTTGATATCCAATAAAAGGTCTTGCCACAAAAAATTGATATTTGAAAAATTAAATTCCTAGTATCTACCGTTTAAAAATTAGGACCATAGCAAAAGTTTGGATTTTTTTGTGTAAAATTTAGTCAAACTCCAAGGTCAGGGTCAAAGGGTCAAGGTTCTTGATATCAAATGAAAGGTATTATCACAAGAATTAAATATGTGAAGCATGACAGCCCTAGTTTGAACCCTTCAAAGGTTATATTATACACACTGGCCCAACCAAGTTCATACTGTGTAAATTGGAAAGCTACTAATTTCATTCCAAAATGAAGTTATAGGAATTTCCTACACCCCAGTAACATTTCTTTGGGTACCACCAAATTAGATTTTTGACCTTGACCTTGCAGTTCCATACAAAAATTCAAAACGTTGACTTTGGCCATAACTTTTGAACGGTAGATATTAGGACTTTCATATTTCAAACATGTATTCTTTGTGTCAAGACCTTTCATTAGATACAACAAACTCGACATTTTTAACTTGGAGATTTCTGTACGTATGAAAAAACTTTGGTAATATTTTGGTAACATTGGTAATAACTTTTGAACGGTAAGGGCTACAGCTTTCATATTTCACAAATGTAATTCTTGTGAGAAGACCTTTTATTAGATAACAAGAACTTTGACCCTTGGCCTTTGAGATTGACCTACTTTTTAAAAACTATAACCTTGGCCATAACTTTTGAAGGGTTAAGGCTAGGGCTTTCAAATCTCACATATTTAATCCTTGTGACAAGATCTTTTTATTGGATATCAAGAACTTTGACCTATTTTTAAAAACTTTGGTAATAACTTTTGAACGGTCAGGGCTAGTGCTTTCTTACTTCACATATGTACGCCTTGTGAGAAGACCTTTCATCAAATTACAAGAACTTTGACCCCTGTGACCTGTTTTACAAAAGAACTTAAGACAAAGACCAAAAACTTATGTTGATAATAAAATTTAATCGGTATTTTACATCTGTAAACCATAGTTAACGCGAAAATCTGTTTTAGAACCGTAAACTATACTTAACACTAAAAAATAATCATTTGCGATTGCAAAACCAAGATTATCTGATAAAAACAGTTTCACGATCTGTAAACTATGGTTTACAACTCTTAACTAAAGTTAATGATCTGATAAATATAGTTTCACGATTTGTGAAACTATGATTAACAACTTTAACGATTGTAAATTAGAGTTTACAGACGTGAATCTTTGTTAATCAACAAAATCTATCGTTAACGTTTTATTACTGACAGATAAACTTATAGATTAGCATTCGTAAACCATTATTAACAGCTGTTAAATACAATGTAAAACTATGTTTAGCTCATTTTTGCAAATTTGGCGTGCCATACTTTTCATACCAAAAGGGGGGTGTCCAAGGTTACATTATTTGGTTGGATATATTTTTTTCAATTCTATTAATTTATCTATTGTTATACCTTTGAAAATTTGTTCCTGTACAAATTTATACGAAAAAAAGTCTAACATTTCTAATGTTTTACTTAGCAGGCATAAAAAAAGAAATCGATGTTGGACCACTGAGTGAGATGTTGGACCGGTCGATGAGATGTTGGACCGCTTACGTCATAGAATGGGCGGAGCTTAATTTCAATTTCATTCGTTGGTTTCGAAACTGAGAGACCTGGGGTACATCAATAAAAAAAAAAATAAAAATGAAAGGTATAACAAAACATTTCTTGTCCATGTTCTCGGGCACAATGCGTTTTGTCGACCCGCGAACCAAACTGTCTGCTTTCGACCTAACGGTCTAAAGCAGACAATTTGGTTCTCGGGTCCGACAAAACGCATGCTGAAATCGAACGAAGTCAATAAACGTACATTGATAACATTTACCGGTAATAACTCTTCGGGGGGGGGGGGGGGGGGGGGGGGGCTCTAGATCCATGCATGTAATTCTGTTGAAATCAACCCAACGATTAATTACTTTTATGTGCTTTTTTGTCTTAATCTATTTTTGATTGGAAGTTCAGAATCAAAGGTTCCTTATTCTGCGACTCCCAGAGCAACGCACTAACCATTGCACTATGCAGGCAACACAAAAAGACATACTAGTATTGTTTTGACAATTGTGATATAACCTTATTAATTCAGTAAAACACAAAATTTTGAAGTCAGAGACAAATGTTTATTAAGTTTCTATTTTATGTACAACACGTGCTTTGAAAATTTATTTTGCAGTTGTGTACTCTTGCAGTTGTCTCTTCTACCAATGGCATTATTCCCTGTAAAAGAGAAAGAAATCTAAAAAAAAAAGTTACCTCATGGTTTAACATATTTTTTACATGTTTAACCCCTCCCCCAAAACACACGCAAAAAAACAAAACAACAAACAAACAAACAAAAGAAATCAAAACTATTGGAACAGCTGTTAGATTTTCCATGTATTTATAGTCCATGTCATGGACACAGACACCTACATGTTGCGGTAATAATTTTTTTAACCCTTAGTATGATAATAACGTGTTATCATTATACTATAGGTTTAAAAAAAATTATTTCCGAAAGAAGTGCCTGTGCCCATGGATCAGGAAGTTTGCCCTTTTTGGCAACATTTTTTTTTGTTGGGTGGGGGGATTTTTTTTAGTGTCAAATACGATTGATTTACGTTTTACTGGAAAGAATAACAAAGTGGGTCTAACTCAGGTTCCTTACTTAAAGAATATAAAAGCTCACAAGTATTAATTAGTAAGCCATTGAACCTAATAAAAATACAAAAGGGGTAAAACATTGTATATGTCCCTATAGCTACATAGCTACAATGTATGAGTTGTTATTGTAAAAAGTACTAGTATATAGTAAAACATGTATGGTTAAATTTATAGTTAACTGCATGGAGTAAAAGTTATACGGAAAAAAGAAAATATTTACATCCATTGAATATTTTCTCCTTTATTTCTTAAGAAACCCCATTGCGTTCATCCCTGCATAAACTACAATAGGCATGTCGCATGTACAGATTTCTTAATCAGTGGCTGTTCCATCAATGGAACATATAAAGACGTTCGCATCATTAATACAATAATTAATCTTTTTAATCCTACTTTAATTGATTATTTAAACAGATATAAATATAAACAATAAAATGTCTTTCTTTGTTTGTTATTACTGGAATGAACGGTCGCAGCTATTGCAGAAAAAATTTACATAACCCGCTTACGCGGGTTATGTATTTTTTCTGCAACAGCTGCTTCCGTTCATTCCAGTAACAACAAACAAAGAAAGCATTTTATTGTTTAAATAATTGACACCCAATACTAAAGACTACACCATGTACAGAATTAAAATACAAACAATTACCTAATTTGATTAACAGTTGGCTACTTTATGAGCCCTCAGTGTTGGCAGGCTGTCTTTAAATTCAGCTTCTGTTATGCCACCATCAGCTGTCGAAAACAAGCAATTTTTCAAGTTTATATAATTTATACAGGCACATCAGTGGCTGATCCAGGAATCTTGAAAGGGGGCACGGGTCCCAGGGCCCCTCTAAATCCGCCAATGCAAGCAGGTAGTATCGTTTTTAAAGAGGCGGAAGAGGCAACCAGAAAGAAATTGACACAAAGTCTAAAAGAACATTTTGACAGGAAGCAGATAAAAAAGGGGTCCTTACTCGAAAATTTTGTATCGGTTAGGGTGGGGTGAGGCTGAGAGTTGTTTATTCAAACATCTATTCAAAACCCAATTTTCTGTTTTAATACTCAGTACCTTAAAAGATTTCCATGATTATTGTGCTATGGGTTAAAAAATTATTTCCATAACACGTGCCCGTGACAGGTACATGTATGTATCAATGAAAGCAGTATTTTTCCGAGTTTTTTCTTGGATACATAATAAGAGTGAATATTTTTTTTACGAACCATCAGCATCGATTTTGAAGAAAATGGTCTCGGTATATGACCTTGATTTTGGGGTCACATGTTTCTGAAATTCCTCTAGTGTTATGACGCCATCCCTGTTTGCATCAAATAAATTGAGATTACATGGCAATGTTCCGTCGGATTTTCCTACACTGCCCTGAAAAGAAAAGACAATTTGTACCCTATGAAATCATATCAGGGAGGGGACAAATTAAATAAGAAAGAAAATAATTAATTGACAAATTTAAACCTTTAAATGAATAACCATTACTGTTACAAGAATTATGAAATCATTTTAACAAATGTTATTATTTCAGTTACAAAATATTATTTAAAAACTTATTAAAAACAAAAAGACATGAACTTTCCAATATATCCATGCATATTGGTTACGTTTTAAACTTTTCTGTACATTCTCTCTCTCTCTCTTTCTCTCTCTCTCTCTCTGAAAATAACTCACTCTTCTACACCAAACCCACAGCCAGTTATCACTACATCTCTTCATCGGCAAGTTTTTTACTTTCTCTGCTGCCTCGAGACACACCACGAAACAAAGGGACACGAAGAGAAGTATTTGAAGTTTCATTCTGATCAAAATGTAGCTATGATTTTAAGAAATATCGTTCGTTACTTTATTTATATACACATGATAATATGTCCAAGTATGAAATAATAGATTAAAAAATTATGCTACTTTTTTATGCAGATACGAGCGCATTGATAAAGATTGTATACTGGTACTAGTATATATATATTTTTAAATTATCCATTTCAATTTTATTAAATTTCTGAAAATTGAAATTAAATTTTTCTTACCTTTAGTGCACGTCCGGTTGGGGAATGCATTTTAGTTTTAGCGTATGCACATTTATATGATTTTCTCCAGATAAAGAAAAATATAACTCTGATGACAAAGGGTTATTGAAACAATGTTTTACAAAGTTTGTAAATGGAGCCATCTGCAGATAATAGGGTGAGGGAGAATAGTTAAACTTAAAATACATTTGATTCCAAATCCCACTTCCAAGAATAATCTACAATCGTTCACTGCACAAGCTGTGCATATACTTCAAAACTGGAATTAAATTTAAAGGTTTTATCTCTAGTACTTAACTTACACGACACTTGCCTTCTAAAATTTATATACATGTGCCTGTCTGAAAAAGGAAATTACATGAACTTGAAAAAACGTGTTACAAAGTTGTCTAATTATAGAATCGGAAAAAATCTTCATCTTCAACCTGGATCTAGAACCAGAGGTGGAGAGGGGGTGTTTAAAAAAAAGGACCCCAATTTTAAGAATTCTTAAATTATAGTATGGTGAAAGAAAAAAAAAGATTTACCTTTTTACCCAACCCCAGACACTCTTCGATGCAGAAAAAATGTAACCCAGGTAAAATTGTCAGATGAATAATTTATGTTTTCAGTAAATAGGAATGAAGGAAAACGATCGACTTGCAAGATGACAAAAACCAAGTAAAGTGGCAAAAAATTACGTACGAGCCTTTTGAGAACTTCTGTAACGGCCATTGTTATACATTATGTATAATTACTAATACTTTTTTCGCATGGAAACATTTTTGGATGAAATAGATTTGACAAAGCTGTTTTAAAAATTGCATTTTCGGCGCTTAATTCATTTTTTCATCTGCAGTTTAGAGTATTCTTAAACTTGTACATGTGCTTAGTTTTATTTTAATTTTAAAAATTTTAAAACTGGAATTAAAGTAAAGAATTTTTAGAGATTTTCATGAATTATAATTGAGTCACCTCAGCCTGACAACATAATACCGTGAAACCTGTTTAATCTGACATGCACCGAGAGGCACATGTTGTGTCGGAATAGACAGGGTGTCGGATTGCATAGTGTAAAACCTTGAAAAATAGCAAAATGGGAAAATTTTCATTTCCTTGTATACTAGTATTTAACGTTGGAATTCACAGTGTGACGGATTGCGCAGGTGGCGGATTGGAGAACTTACACTGTCTATACAAAATATTAAACAGAAAGATAAATCTGATCTTTATATGGCAAGATTGCTTTGTACCAAGTTTGATTGAAATCGGTTCATATAAAACTGAGTGGGAGCATGTATTATGTATAAAGAATTCAACAGAATTCCGGGGTTTTTTGTTTGTATTTTTTTTAACAATTATCAAATAGATTTATCATTAAACTGTGGTGGTGCAAATTTTTTAAAGAAATTTCACATAATCTTCTATTTTTTTTTTTTTTTTATGATGGCAGCACAATGTAAACATTTTTTAAAAATGATTTTAAGGATTAGTTGATTTATTCAAAATAATAGTAATTTTTCGATTTACATGTATTTGTTTGACAATTATTATATCATTCAACGAATTTTATTGTTTATGTACAATAAGTAAAGGATACACTAAAGTTGAACGAACTAGTGTCCAATCCCTTTGTATATAATATATCATACAAAATGTTCAAACCAAACCAGTTATATTGCATTTGAAATACGTATGACCATTTCAGTGACGTTATTTGTTACAATAATTATACGATGTTTTGATTTATCATACCTATAAATACTGATCTTTTTTCATTTCCTTGCATCAAGCATTCCATAAATCAATAGCCTGAAATTGTGTTGAGGATAAACTGGCCGTCTCCCACCACCAGTTTTACCATAGAAATGTTCATTGAAAGTACAGTTGCACTTTGGTTGCAGTATTGTCAAATAACCCTGACGTAACCTCGGATAGTGTAGATTCAAGATTATTCACATCATGACCACAGGGGTAGGGTGGGGCCACAATGGGGACCAGTTTTACATGGAAACAAAGTTATTGCATTATTGACGTGTAAGCATCCTCATGTAGTGAAGATTTAAATTTGTTAAAATCATGACCCCTTGGGGTAGGGAGGGGTCACAATTGGGGATCAAATTTTTTATTAAGTAATATACAGGAAGAAATTTTTTTTTAAAGAAATATTTGTCTTTTTCTCAAGAACAGCAAAGTTATATAAATTGATATGGAGACATCCTCAAGTAGTGAAAAATACAGACTTTTCAATACTGAACTGATATATGCTTTTCCCTAACTAATGTGTTCAGGTGAGCAATGTGGCCCATGGCCTCTTGTTCAAGATATTTTAAACTTCAGGATCAGGTGTAACAAATAATGTTTATTAAAATTGTCCCTGGCACTTCACTATAAGGCTGTTCGACTGAAATCCATCCTTCTGGGTTCCTTACCACTCTGATTGTATAATTATGGAAAAAAAACTCAAAATATAGCTCATTTATTTTGCTATTTGGCCAAACATGGTAAAATGAAATAACATTGACAGTGTTAACATTTATGTAAAACGAGAAGATTAAAAAAAAAAAAGAAATTAAGTAGACAGAGACACAGCCCCTAATATTTGTTAAACACCACAACAGAGATATTTAAACATAGGTCAAGGTTATACATATAAAATGACCTTGACATGAATAATGAAAAAGAACCACCATGTTCACATAGCTTTACATTAATGTGTTTACATTAGCTTATGTTCACATAGCTTTATGTTGTGTGTTTATATTAAGCTATACACCATTTTCTTCAGACTGAAAAAAAATTCTTCACACTGTCCAAAGCTCAGGGCAACTTTATCATGAAACTTTCCAATTACCAAATAAATACAAAATATTCGAATTTTTTTTTAAAAAAAATTTAAAGTACATGTACATACATGTACAATGGATACATGGAATTTTTCATTAAGCAAACACCAGCAGAAAAATCACTTCCACCTGATAATAATGAATGAAGAATTAAACAACAAATACTATTTAAGTTTCAAGAAACAGTGATATCAATATGAAGAGAAATGTATATTTGCTATGTACGAAAAGATGTTTAAAATACATAAATTATCATTACATTGCTTCAATGTCAGGCTAAATACAAAGATATTGATATTACACAGAATCAAAGTCTTCACTATGGCACAACTATATGTCCAAACTGAAAAAAGTTACAGACATCTAATAGAAGAGATATGCACACAAAAGATATCAATATGATATAACCCAATTATCTTCATTTAAAAGTGAATTTACATACTTTTTTAAATCCATAAACGTATCAATTCTGATTAAAAGCCAGTAAAATTAATTATCTTTCACCTTTCATTTCTATGGGAGTAAAAATATAGCCCAATACAATGTTTTTCCCAAAGAAAGTTTCATTGGGACCACATTAAATAATTGTCACTGGGATTAAGTGTGTATTCACAGTAAACTGATAAAGGGGCACTGAATAGTAATAGACATATAAATACATGTATTAAGTTTCACTGAATTACTGATAATATCAGGATCCTGATTTAAAACAACAGAGAAAATTATTTCTGAAATAACCCCTTATTAAAGCTTTCACTATAATACATCTAAGAAAAAAATTATTCTCCATACCTTAAGTTTTTCATTCAATACAACTGAATGACCTTCAACAAAAAAGATTGTGTGAAACTTCATCACATGTACACTGAAGACAAAACAAATATAGCCATTCAAGATGAACAGCTAGCGTACAACAATCATATACATACATGTAAGAAATGGGTCAAACAAACTTCAGCTATTTTGTACTTAAATCTTGTCCAACGACAAATCTTAAAAGTCCAAAATAGACCAATACAGTGTACATACATATGCACTAAAGTTCTATACATTGTAATCCAGTTTATTACAAATAAACAGAGACATTTTGTGCTAAAATACAATAATTATTTTTCCCATAGATAAAACAGATTAACTTTTACATACTGAATAAATAAGATATTCAGATGTATAACACCTAATTATCAAAATCAGACCAAATTCTGATCAAAAAGTTAGTCTGGTAAATTTCAGACACGTCCAATCAAAAAAACAATAATTTTTACTTGACCCCTAATAACCCCATTCTGACCTATTTACATAGTAAACACTAAGCTCTTGATTTACAGAACTCTAGATATTGTTACTATAAATAACACAGATGCGCTTTCTGATTGCTGGTCCCCGGTCAATCTTTTATCGCATGCTTCTCTTCACCGTTTACTAGATGCTGCACCACTTTACCATCTTCTGTAACGGTTATGGTTTCTTTACCATTTTCCACCACCCTGAAATAGCAAGACCAAACTTATTAACAAATGATAATTTTGATTTTTGTTAAGCATCAGTCAATGGACTTAATGACTGTTGACAAGTCCTCAGAATTTATGGATATTTTTTTTTTTATAATTTTATGTAAAATAATATTCAATGGAGTTTGAATACTGCATGAAAACTTCTCTAAGCATTACCTTTCTATGTGAAACTTTGTCATTTAACCATGGAGGTTGATTCAAAATTCGACATAATGATATGATTCATAGATTTTCTGCAAATTGGACTGTATTCCGGTTTCAAAGTGTAATTGACTTACTTTTTGGTCACCACTTTTTTGCCATTAACAAATTTGGTAGAAGTGGAGGTGGATCTAAAGTTTCCCCCACCCCTGGGGCCACTGAAAGATGTACTACTGAAATTGGAGAATCTGTAAAAGAAAAAATATAAACCAATCAGAAACAACAAAAATCAAGATGGAGGCAACCAGGAGAACACTTAGTTGTCCAGATTTTTTGAAATTATTTATCACAATTGAAATGAATCAAAAAGATATATTGGTTGAAGTACAGGGCTACATTCTTAGTAAATATAGAGCCCTGAGATTGGAGATATTAACACCATGATGTGTTTACATCAGAAGACTTCAAATAAGTAGTGGATTTTTTTTTTTCATTTTTGTCAGCTTTTAATTTGGTCTTGTAAGATCTGAATGCATACCATCTTTGCAAGCTAAGGGTAGCTGATCCAAAATCTACTCTACAAGGACTAAATATGCCAAGGGTTGTAAAGTAGATTCGAGATTAGAAAACCCTTGGCTAACAAAGATGAATGCAAACCTGTACACACACGTCAAAGTTTGTTTTCTTTTCTTGGTTTTCTATGAACCTTTGTAGACATGAATTCATGCATTCTAAGGGTTCCTAATGCATCAATGAAATTTGATTTAAGACTACTTTGGTATTCACTTTAAACATCCCAATCTAAGCACATATAAACATCATACAGTGTATGCTGTGAATACACATTCATAAATGTTACCAAGCAGTCACTTAAATGTATTCTCAAAATGTTAAATTTGTAACTATAACAACATGTATTCACCCCTATGAACACTGTTTGGGAAAAAAGGGTGTATTCAAAGATCAGGCAGTTTACCCCCCCCCCCCCCCAACCCCCAACCCCTAAAAATTTTTGTAGAAAGACACAGTCTCAAATGAATATTCAGTTTTTTGCTCGCAAGATTTTTTTGGAAAACTATATTTAAGCAGTAATATAAATATATCTTTAAATGTATCATCCATTCAAGTTTGGTTATGATTATTAACACACTCATGACTCTTTTTTTCATGTTTTACGCCTGTAATTAACTGGAAATATATTTTAACTGAATATACACATGCTTGCACTGGCTGTATATTTACCAGCATATAGTATATTTTGGTATGTTATTACTTAAATTAAAAAAAAAGTTTTAATTTAATAACCTATATGGATTATGCTTTCACAATGGTTAAAAAATCTTTTTGAGGAAAAAAACAAAAGCATGTGTTATCTTTTTGTTCTTTTAACGTACATGATGTGTATTTATAGCAACTTTCATTTCATATTTGGAAAGATTTGTACAAGTTTGGTTATGATGTAACTTGTAATTTCTGAAAATGCTAGCACTGGTTGTAAATATAATACGTACTACTTAAATTTAAAAAAAAAATTTAATCTAATAACCTATACGGATTATGTCACAAGGGCTTTGGTAAAAAACATACCACATTTAAGATTTGTACATTTTCATGCATTGATATTGTTAGGGGAATATTACCTTTATTTTGATAAATATTAATCAAATCATAGGGAAAATATAAATTAAAAAGCTGCCTGGGGTAGGGAAAGTTTGAAGCAGGTATCTTTGGAAAGTATCTGTAAAGCCTTCTTGGACCAAACTTCCATGGATTATGCATTTAGGATTGCACATTACACACCTTAGCAAGATAACATAGGGTTTGTAATGATGTGTTTTTTCTTCACAGTTTATGGATGCAAAAAAGGAATATAGGACCAGGATCTTTCATTAGGGCAAATACGGTAAATGCTGTTAATTAGACACTCAAACACTACAGCATAATAAATACATGTATATGTTATTGTAACAACAATACAGAGTGCACAAAGTCTATATAATATAGTATACACACTGCTTTGTGGAAACACAATGCAAGAATTGGAGAGGATTGAGACCTGTATGCTAATACTGCTTTTTCTATTGGAGGAATATGCTACAAAACTAAATGACCATCAAATTGATTTACTGTTGGAGTAGTACACCAAGTCAGACCAATTTTTATCCTACATTTACATTTTTAAAAAGAAAAATAAGATCTAGATAAACTCATTCACTAAAAATATCCAGCACATCAAATGTTTAAACAAGAGCATGATAATGAAGTTCAGAACACATCTACAGATCTTTATCAATGACTTCAATCATTCCCATTTAAGACAAACATCACATTACACTCCCAAGCAATAATATCACCCCTAAACCTTAGTCCCGATTGGACCATGCCAAAGATGATGAATATTCATGAATTACCCCGGTCTATGATGCATTCCGAAATGGTCATCAAACAGAGAAGATGTAAAGCCAAAACCCATGGGAAATCCAAAGTGATGCAGGGGCGAGTGAACTGTCATGGGATGATGAGCACTCCTAAGTTCTACGTCCCTCGAACGACGGGAATAAGAGGACGGCCTGTCAGTTCTCTCCCTTCTTCTCTGCATGCGCCGTGGACTGTGGAGATAATGACCAATCACAGGCTGGTGCCCAACCCCAGAAAAAAGTGGTTCCCCCATGCATGTTAGTAAAATTTCCCCCAAAATACAATATATACTTTGGAAGCATGCAAAGGAGGGTTTTGTTGTGCCATGCAGGAAACCTAGATGCTACCAAATTTCTGTCATTCCAAAATGAAAATTATCAAAACAAGTCTACCATACAATGATGCATTAGCACTTTTGGCAGGAAAAACCTTACGAATTGCTTTATGTAAATAACAATAGATTAAAAGATCAGAGATCAAAACACTATAATGCTCCTGGCAACAACAAATTCCTACAGCGGAATATTACGTTTTGGTTTTTATGTTTGCCCTTGACTAGATCAGTCTTATTCATTATAGCTGTTAAGGTCAATGATAATGTGTACAATAAAACAACAGGCAAATGGAAAACAAATAGACAGACAAAAACCAATATACCTTTATTACAATGAACAAAAAGCTCTGATTGACTGATATCATACAATTTACCCAAGTCAGTTGCCAAAAATGAAAAAAAAATATTACTCACATCAGAAGGAAAGAAATATAAATGCAGTGTTTTCCCTTTATTTCAAACTAAAGGGTTAGAGATCAATTGTAACAGGCTAGGGGCAGAGGTTTATGAACAGAATCTCTATGGACCTTACAACAAATTTTTATTTCAAAGCGGCATTTTTGTCAATTGAAGTGGTCAATTTTACCAGTAGCCGGTTCTTAGGGAAAACACTGTAAATGGATGATATTTATAATGTTAACTGTGTTAAAAAAAATCTATAAACATATTCAACAAGAACTAGGATGACAAAACTTATGACATGTTTTCAACTAAATTCAAAGCTTACAAACTGAAATGCAACTAACTAGTGCTGTTACTTATACATGCAGAGCTGAAAGTTCCTCTATCAATTATTTAAGCAAGTGCAGTGGACCCATCATTATCCAACAATGATATAAATTATCAAAATATTTAGTAATAATTATTCTCTAATATGTTTCACTTCAAAAAAACCTAGATGAAAATTGCAATGTTACCTGCAATTAAAATTTGTTCAAATTTTGAAGAAAATGTAACCAAAATAAGCAAACTATAGAATTTATTTTAATTTTAAAATTTAATGTTTTTGTCTCTGCAAAAAGGTTTTCTACACGGTCTTCTTCCGAATTGCAGTTTATTGGTTTGATAGATTTTCTAGTAGCAAATACTGAACTAATATCAACTGGCAAGAATAGATGGCACTAATAAGTGTGTGCAAGACAGGAGCAAATTTACAGACAAACAGACAAATGTTATTTGTGCCAATAAAGATTCAGTGTGCAGACGACACAACAAATATTCCAGCCAACAGTTATATCATGTTAAGTAAATACAATAGATCTGCTATAGAACATCATAAATCAAACTCAGAGAAAAGTCTGATTGAGCGAAATAATACAGCTGAACAATCAATAGTTTTAGAGAGGCAATACATGTACTAACAAAGCTAAAGTTTAACATATCAAATGTAATTAATTTTCACAAATATTTTTAATAACTAATACATACAGTAAAACTCGGTTAGTTCGAACACGGATAATGCCAATTCACGGATATAGCGAAGTTATCTTGGATCCCCAGCTGTATAAATTTAACAAATTTCTTATACGGATATAACAAATTATGGATATAGCGAAGTAATTTCATAGGTCCCAGTGACTTCGTTATAACCTAGTTTTACTGTATACATTCTAGTCTCTACAAGTTAGTAGAAGATAAACAAGACTATGTGGAACACATGTGCCGCCTGTAGGAGACAGTGTTTTTGACAGGGTTTTTAGGGAGCAAACATGTGTTGCCTGTAGGAGTCAGTGTTTTGGGATTAGGCCACTGATCCTTCCAGAAAGGACAGACAGAGTGATCCCTAAGTATGCCATTCTATGCAGGTGATAAAAACAACAATTACTTATCCTAAAGTTATCATATTGAATGTATTATCATGTGTTATACCTGTTCTTGCTACTTTATAAAAGCTAGGTTCTAATGAGTATGTCCTTGATGGTTATAAATTCCTTTATATTTAGTACATTAAGTACATGCATGTATCTCTCCTATCAATGTGACAGGATAGAATCTTAATATGAGCAGAATATAACTAAATTTAAATTGAACTTCATGTGTAAAACATTTTGATTTTATAATTTTTTTGATATTGCACAGAGCTTATTTAAACATTACTTCTGCCATCTAATCTTAATACTGTGAATTTTCACAATAAAACTACAATGCCATTGTGTCATGCACTGATTTTGACGTCTCTCTGTTTCCAAAAATGCATTTCTGAACAAACAGAATCATGGGGCTGTCATGATGCAGACAAAAAAAATGAACGAAGAGTCAGGCCAAGGTAAAAAACAAAACAAAAGTTCCCTCCCCTTACTTACCCGCTATCTCCGAAAAAATTATTTCCAAAGAGTCCCATGGAGGGGCGTGTAAAGCCTGGAAAAGAGTCGTGGAAGTTATTGGGATTGTCACGACCTAAAAGTGGAAAATATCCGTTAATAATCAGTACAATATGATAGGCAAACTGCAGCTGAAAGAAAGGAAGGGGGTAAGACAACGGGGGCCAAAAAACATGCACATAATGAAAAATGATTTGATTTGATTTGGAGTCACAAGATCCAAATTGAAGCATGCTCTTAAGGTAGGTCGCGGGTTTGCTTTTGTCATCAATTTTGGTACACAATTTCGACGATCCGAGCGGTTGTTTTGTGCACATTTGATTCTGCCGTCAGTTACGTCACAAAGGCAACGTTACGTTGTTTCCCGTTTAATTCTCTGCAAATGACTTCAAGTCTGTACGAATCAAGTAGATTAATACAGAGTGCATGCTATTGTACGTAAACTTCTTACATGTTTTATAATTAAATTTTAGTCTGAATTCTGATGTGATTATATGTAATTCTTAGGACTAATCAAATACAATACAAAAAGAAAGGAATAATTTATATTGTAAGTGTAATTAAACTGCTAAGAGTCAATCAGTATATATCAGCGTAAAAGTTATGGTTTGCAGAAAGGAAGTTATCATGAGTAAAAATTGCTTAGCGGGAAAATTGAGGGGTTGTATGTGCGCACGTTATTTGAAAATCAGGGGAACATGCGTGTTGCATCATGATTGCCAATCAAAGCCGGGGCGAAAATATGCATATACTTTTCAGGATGGAATCAATCCTCATCACTAAAAACGGGTTAAATTTAATTATATGTATTTTCTTGGGTTTTCATTAGTGTTTGGTTGTTATGTATTTAAATCTCGTGCATTCGCCTTCTTGTTTTGCTGGCTAATAAATTGTGAAATGCAGCTAAAAATCAAATTTATTCAAACACCTGTACTGTAAGACTTATAAGACACTATTAACAATTTACAAGTATAATTTTTTTCTAAGCTCAAAGTGTATAAGGTAAATGCAAGTGTTTTACATTTTGCGTATTAAAATTTGATTCTGATAATTCGAAATTAACAAATGCCTGAGATTTAGGGTCATTTACTATAGCTTGCGATTAATATAGAAAGAACATTGCAGATACCACCCCCCCCCCCCCCCCCGCTTATTTCCTCAGTATCGGGATGTTTTTCTTACCGTTTTCGAATAAAGTGATCAATTTTCTGTGTTATGTCTGAAATCATATTGACCATGAATTTCCTAAAAATACAAGTACTAATATTTTATCACTCGCGTTTGTCTCTGTACGTTAATTCTCATG
This sequence comes from Saccostrea cuccullata, assembly GCF_032062105.1. Lineage (NCBI taxonomy): Eukaryota > Metazoa > Mollusca > Bivalvia > Ostreida > Ostreidae > Saccostrea > Saccostrea cuccullata. Next base: position 25,141 of record NW_026918996.1, on the reverse strand, counting down.
CACGAGGGATGTTTATACCTTTCATTTTGACTCAATGATCAGAATATGAATGTCACAATACTAATTAAAATAAGTTGCTGGTCATCCTAGTATGTCTCCGCAATAAATTAAATGATGAATAAAATTAAATTTTGTATCTATGTCACCTTTTAAATCTTGCATATTCCAAAAGTCAAGATATTTATACTCGTATACTGTAAGCGGGACGTGACTACGTTCAATAAATGACATTGTAAATAACGCCATAAACGCAACATTTTAGCAGTATAAAAGAAAACTCTGAAATTATTTAGCAAAAAATCTAGCGAGAAGACATATTGATTTTTTTATAGTAATAGTTTTGATTTTATCTCAGCTTCATATTTTGAAATTCCTGACTAATTCGTCTACGTCTTTAAAAAGTTATCCAATCTTTTTAAAAGAAACTATTTTCACAAAATTGGCTTAAAACATCATTTTCCCATACATTTTAATAGTAAAGCGTAAAAAAAAGTACTAACAACAATACCGCGTTTACAGTAATATAGCATTAAAACTACGTAGACAAATTTAATAAAAATTGCAGATAACACGCTGTGAATTCTAAGGAACATTATATAAAATTTTCAGGATATGTTTTCTCGTAAAAATTTTTATGCAGTAAACCCGCGACCTACCTTAATTACTGTCACATTCAAGAGTTACTTACCTTGAATTTTAGGATGCTAACACTAATTTTTGTATTGAAAAGAAAAATACTTAAACACACAAATTTTACCACGTTGCCTCTATCCTTTTTTAAAAAAATTATGCTGTACAATTATTGAGTCTATCATATCTTCCTAACGGCTCTGATAAACTATTTTTCTCAGGAATTTTACCAAAAAATGAAGCAAAAGGATCTCTTCCTCCAAAGAAATCTCTAAACACGTCCTCCGGGTTTCTATGGTGGAAAGGATGGAAGTGATGGAAGGGACTATTAAAGTCGTAGTCATCCTGTACACCCCCGCCGCCACTTAGACCCTCCTTCCCGTATTTGTCATAGATAGCCCTCTGCTCCTCTGGAAATAAAGAATAATTTTTATATGTGTATCAAATACTTCAAGAAAATGTTAAAATCGAGATTCCTATCTAAAAAAATTAAAATAGTTTTCAATTATTTTTTGTTTTCTGCTGAAATATTTATTACATTATCATTTATTCTATACACACTTGCTTTGATTCAAAGACACATTTTTTTTTTTTTAAGTGGTTTATTTGATTTGAGAAAATACTGATGTCCAAGAACTACAATGGTAAAATAATTCACACTTAAAAGGTTAGCAGCCAATGGCAGGATCTTTTTTTTTTACCCTAAAACATGATAATCTTACTGTCGGACAAGACTTCGTAAGCTTCGGAGATTTCTTTAAATCTTTTCTCGGCCTCGTCTTTATTGTCTGGATTTTTATCTGGATGCCATTTCAAAGCCAGCTTTCTGTAGCTGTAATAAAAGCAAAAATGTGCCTATATACTCTTCATGTTAATGATATTTTACTTCTTTAGAGATGTAAATATTTACATTTTCAATGTCTTTGTTTAAGATAAAATTGCAAATAGTTAATGTACTTTATTTCTCCATCAATGTACTGGTTCATCTATAGGTGTTTAAAAAAAAAATCATGTACAGAGCGGAACAAATAGAGACAAGAAGTTGGGCTTGTAGCACATGGATTGGTGGATAATCAATAGCCTTCGGTTTTTGTGCAAATCATTACACAATCCATTATGAATCCTATCCATTGATCACATCATGAAATCAAAAAATTTAAAGACAGTTATTCCTTAAATAAACTTCTATTCGCCTATATTTACCTTGTCTTACTTGCAACAATCATGTGCCTTTAAACGTGATTTCTAAAAATCTGAATCCATACTTCATTTACAATGTGAATTTTTAAATGTTTATTATTGTTTCCCTCTAAATTGTTTTCAATTTTACAGTGAAAAATGGCATCAATAGATTATACTGTAGATTCCTAAATAACCACGTGGAATTAATTATGGAGCAATTTGGAGAGAAGCACTAGATATCATTGAGATGGTGGCCATCTCAAAGGGCCCCGCTTTTAGCAATGAACATGAAAATGTAACAGAGTTCAAAAGGGTTTATTTCGAATGTGTTTGAAAGGGGACAAAAAGTACTACTCCCTGAAAAATAATACAATGAAAAAACTTTTAGAAATGTGTCCTCTATGAAAATTGTTGCATATCCTCTATCATATTAATATGGAAGGACAATCACAAATGTTCCATACCCAGTCAATTTGTTTGAGGCTGCGTGGACTTAAGTTAAGGGAAAGAAATTATGTAGCTAACAAAGGCTTTAAAAAGAGAGGCTATTTTTTTACCTTGACCCTTGACCTAGAAACTTTGTTCAAGGTCACTGCACATTCACTGACCAAACAATTCTGTGAGTGAAGTTTGAGTAACATTAGATTAATAGGAGAGAAGATATGCTCCAAACAAGGAATTTACATATAATTTTGCTATGACCTTAACCTTTCACCTAGAAACATGCTTCAAGATCACTGCACACCCTTTACCCAAAGGCACTCTGTTTGTAAAGTATGGACCAGATTAGGCCAAGGAAAGTGAAAATATGCTCCATATTTTAAAAGAATTTAAAGGAATTTAAAGAGAAAGGCTATTTTTAACCTTGATCCTTGACCTTGAAACTTTGCTCAAGGTCACTGCACATCGGTTACCCAAATGCATTCTGTGGGTGAAGTATGAGCCAGATTGGGTCAAGGAGAGAGAAGATATGCTCCAGACAAGGATTTTTCATATAATTCTACTATGACCTTGACCTTTGACCTAGAAACATGGCTCAATATCACTGCACATTGGTTACCCAAAGGCACTCTGTGAGTGAAGTATGAGCCAGATTGGGTCAAGGAGAGAGAAGATATGCTCCGGACAAGGATTAAGGATTTTTCATATAATTCTACTGTGACCTTGACCTTTGACCTACAAATATGGTTCAAGGTCAATGCACATTGGTTACCCAAAGGCACTCTATGGGTGAAGTATGAGCCAGATTGGGTCAAGGAGAGAGAAAATATGCTCCGAACAAGGACTTTTCATATACTGTAAACCAACTTTTATTCGCGACGACTTTATTTCACGATTTACCGAAAGTAAGGTAGTTCGCGACGACAAATTTTCGCGATCAAGCCTTTTTGGAACTGTTTTAATAGAAAAAGAGACATTAAGGGACCCGTTCGCGGCGAGAAATATTCGCGATGACGAGGGTCTCGCGAACCTCGCGAAAATTTCTCACACGCGAATAAAAGTTGGTTTACAGTATAATTCTATTATGACCTTGACCTTTGACCTAGAAACATGGTTCAAGGTCACTGCACACTGGTTACCCAAAGGCACTATGTGGGTGAAGTAAGAGCCAGTTTGGGTCAAGGAGAGACAAAATATGCTCCGGACAAGAGATCTCAAATGGACATACGGACGGACAGCTAGACTGATCATTGTATGGCGCCCGCGGAGCGGGGCCCTAATAAAATTTGGTGCAGAAATCTATGCAAAATCTCTTGATAAACCATCCTTTTGCAAATTATTCTTCTCGCAATTTGATGCTAAAGAGTCCTTTTGCAATTACAAGTACTAATGAAAAATAAAGTAATATACAGTGGACCTTCAGATATCCGGATGCTTCAGTATCCGGACGATTTTTCATCAGAACGGAATTTTTTAAATGTTATTTTGTCTTCTTTATATGGTGATTCAGCTATCTGGACACTTCACAAATTAACTAGAAACCAAAGTGTCCAGATAAACGAGGCTCCACTGTACAGTATACTGCATCACGAGTACCTTTCCTTTTCTTATTATAGAAGTTTATATACCGTATAACGGGTAATTTTTACTGCTGTAAATTTTTACGAATTTTGGTCAAAAAAGGGGGATTTAAATTTTTACGCGTTAATTTTTTACAAATTGAACATGTCCGTAAAAATTTAAACAATCAGATGTAAAACTCCACATCACTGATTGTTAGCACTTTGAATGCGTTTACGTACAAATAATATGTCCGAAAACCCGATGTAAGAGAGAGAGAGAGAGAGAGAGAGAGATTTATAAAATTATAACATTATAAACAATGCCACAAATTACATTATGTATAATTTTTTCTCCTTTACCTTTATATACATGTACATGAACAATGTACCCTTCATTTATTCATGTTTTATAAAACACAGCACATCACGTGCTCGTCTTGTATTTACCAAAAACAAAGAGAGACAACTCAAACTAGCATCATTGAAGTGAAAGTATTTATATGTACAGTGTATTAAGAAGTCGAAGTTTTATTCAAAGCAAATGAAACAGAAGAAAGTGTCAAAGATTAAAAGCACAAGTATAATTGGAAGACCTGTAATTATTAAGTCATTATCAGAAGTTATGTGTCTCATAAAAATACTAGAAAAAGAGTAACCAGGTAGGTCAAACTGATTAATTAATTGACAATGTTTGTATAATTTATACAAGTTAATTGAGAGTTACCTGTATGATCCCAATTGATGATTGACTTCAAAGTGCTCAAAATACCAACAGTACACTAATTATATAGTCTCCAGGGAGTGAACTTAATGGCAATTAGCATTACTTTGTTGAAAATTTACATGAGCTGTTTAATAAATTATGTGAAATTTTACGTGTTTAAATTCTACGGATTCATAAAACTCGTAAAAATTAGTAAAAATTAGCAGCACGTAAAAAATACCCGTTATACGTACTTATGTACCATTTGGACACAGATGAACATGGGCAGGACCTTATAGTTAGGGCAGGGTGCAAATTATGCAGTAAGTATAGAAATATTATGGCCAATTGCAAGGAACTTACTTACAATACGTTTCGATCATCTTTTTGTCCCCCGCTTGAAAAGTGGGGGATATTAATTTGGGTCTGTCCATCCTTATTTCTGTCTGTCTGTAACGCTTTCCTTTTCACACGATATATCGAGAACCCTTTGAGCTTTTGCAATGAAATTTTGCATAGCAACTCCCTATGGACTGAAGAAGGACCCTATTGAGTTTAAGGTCAAAAGTCAAAGGTCAAGGTCATAAATTTGCAAATTCTGTCTGTTATAACACTTTCGTTTCCGCGCGATATCACGAGAACCCTTTGAGCTTTTGCAATGAAATTTTACATAACAACTCCCTGTGGCCTAAGGAAGACTCCTATTGATTCTGAGGTCAATGATTGAGGATTGATTAATTTAAAAGGGGCAAATTCAAAGACTACTGTATAATTCTTAAACAAAACAGTGACTGGGCAAATTTAAAATGGGGCAAAATTGTTTGGAAGTGTGAAAAGGCAAGGATAAAATGGGGCAAAAATGTTACCCTGTATCAGTATTATTCTGGACCAAAAGTTGATAAGGGTGATTGTAACTAATTCAGCTCAACTACTCTGACCTTGCTATATTAATCACAATAGGTTCGAAACCATCCGACCTACCAAACCCCATAAATATGGTATGAGACTTAGTCAACTACAAGGTGAATATATTATTTCCCTGCTGTATTTTATGAAATCCTGTACTTTCTGGCATTTCTGAAGATCACAGCTCACTAATTGGAAGTGATTCAAGCCCTATAGATATATAGAACAGATGTGTTGATGTAAACTTTGCACTCACAGAACCAGGACACAGACTTCATGATTCTTCTGGTCATTAATTTGAAAATCTCTGAGTCATTAAAGGGCTATTTGTATTAAGTTTACTGTGTATATATATCTCTGCCAATCCTTTTTATGATTTTCATCAATGGAATCAGTTACTTAGTCTCTCTTTTCTATTCCATCAGGAGGAAAACACTTACAGAGATTTTCCTATAAATAATGTCAAGAGGGTTAAACTCCTTAACACAAAGGCATAAAGGAAAATTGAAAAGATGAAGAGATAAAACAGTTGCTAGGCTTGAGGCTGTATAGGCATTGTAAGGCATATTTTCTGTGATTCATTCATAAAAATTTAAGAATGAGAGATAAAATGTTCTAAAAGTACAGAGGCTGGCTCATATCAAGGGAGGCAACTCCTCAATCCATTTAACAGCATTCTGAAGGTGATACACAATTTTTTGCACTGCTTGATCCAAAAAAGAAAAAAAAAACAACTTGTACTCATTTTTCTTGGAACATTCTATACTGACAAGATTTCTTAACAGACAAATTAAAATCAGAAATTGAGACAGAACTTCATAGAATCAATGTTATGATCGACTGTTGCTATTTATTTACCGTATAAACTATAATCCCTATTAACCGCCCCTGCCCCTATAAGTGCCCCCTTGGTCTTTTTTAATTATCAGGAAATAAGGGCCCCCTGTACAGTGATTAAAATCATTTAGAATTGTTTCAAAAGTCTGCCAAAATTTAAAGAAAGTGAAAATAAAACTTGTCTATTATCCAATTCCTTTGAATTTTATTTATTTTTTTTTCAAAAAATTTTTTGAAGTAAATTCAAGTTAAAATATGACATTAAATATTATAAAGAGAAAACCAAAATAACTGCCCCTTTTCGCAATTTTCTAAGCGCCCGGGACAGTTAATAGGGATTATAGGGTAATTTCTGCAATTGTGTTCATAAATGCAAATGACGGCAAAATACACAATGATTAATACACAGACATATTCCATAATCTTTTTTATTAATTAAAGGATAAGACTTTCCATTTGGCTTTGTACATAAATAATTATTATGATTAATATCATAAATCAAAATTGTGTTGAATATATTTACATCTGACACAAAAAGTGGCAGTGCATGACAAACTTAATCATGTTAACAAGGAATGGTGTTAGGGTGTGACCTAATTTAATCCCCAACAGCCAAAACTAGGTCAGAGTTCAAATCAGAACAATGGACTGTGCATCTTGATGTGAGTTAATTAGTACAAGTGTACTGGGCCTTAGAGATACACAGAAATATTATTGCATAGCCATATTTATGTCTTAATTAATTTGTTTTCATAGGATTGTCACAATAAACATTTGTATATAATACCTTGTAGATAAACAAATACGAATCTATCCTATATCATGAAAATATTAATAGATTGTTAGCATTCTTAATTGAACAACAGGAAATAATTAAAAAACTACAAGTACCATGCACAGATACTTAAAATGCTTGAAGACTCCATTAAAAATGAACCTAACATTGAATTTCAAACACATAACAATTTATTTGGCTTACTTTCAACAGAAAAACACACACTTAATTTAAGCATGCATTACACATGAATTATTATTATACATAATTTTGTATAGTTTTCCAATAATTGGAAACAAACTCCATCCTAACCCTCTTGAAAACAGTAAGAAATGTACTCACGCTTTTTTAACATCTGTTTCTGAGGCGTTCTTGGTGATTTCGAGGACCACATAATAATCCAGTTCCATTTTGATTGTTACACACTGACACACACAGACACCCACTCACACTCTATATACAGGGACCGGGAAGATTAACCTTTTCACAGCCTGTAATGACAGAAACAAAAATTTAACTTTATGTCCTGTAAGTTACAGCACATGTAGTCACTGAAAGTTTAAAACACACTATTTTGATAAATCTGTAAAATTTCTGTATATGTTTGTCAATATTGCAATCTTTATGAAATGAGAGAAAAAGTTTACGTGAAAAGGTGCCATGTTTCCATAATTGTGTTACCTGCAGGTTTATCAGCCAGAGGGCAGGGAATAATATCCCAGCCCATTACTCTGGTACATTCTCCTTCAACTCTATTTAATAGGGGAGCAGTTTTGCCCCCTTCTACTTTTAAATGTCCATGTGATGTAATTTCAATTCTTAGGAAAAATTATGAAAAATTATCAATGACCTTGACCTTCCAAGGTTTTGATTAAAATATATTTTATTTATTAAATTGGATTGAACAGCAGACATAAATGCCTATGATCTTCTCTCCATAGTAAGACCAGTTAACCCGGTTACTTTAAATATTCTTATACAGAATAAATACCAATTAGGAAGTCACTCATTAAAAGATTTAAAGTTTTTTTAAAGACACATATAGTACAGCAATTAAAATAATGAACATACTAATGTCAGACAGTTTAATTTTTTTTAAACAAAACAATTACTCTCTCCCCTTAGAAAATCCTCATTTAAAAAAAAGAAGAGTTAAATATACAGGTACCTGCAAAGTCAGAGACACACAAGAGTACAAACTGAAGTACTAGCTGTCAGTTTTAACATCCAATGAAGCAAACATCAACGTACAACTCTGTCAGCATGACAATTGTCACATAGGATCCGACTACATTAGCCAAAACAATAGTCAGCTAGGACATGATAATCCAATAAGTGTTAAACAATGAATAATCTATCATTAATCCTTTAATTAAGGACTGTCTCTTCCTCATTCAATTAAAAAAAAATTCCTCCACAGAAATATTAAAAAAACAATCCCAAGGCAGTAAAAAAGGAAACCACAGTTTTAAACCTAGGCACTAATTATAGCATTCAGCTCGGATGACACAAGGAAAACAAAATACTTATAAACAAACCGCCTACATCAACAACAAACTATAAGGAACGTGTCACTTCTCATCAGCCTAACGAACGTGTTACCTGTACCACCTGGCCGACGGCCAAACCACCTGATTCTGAGGAATTAACCACCATTGTCTGGAGAGTGGAGACAGTTTAAACTCTCCTGTAACCTTAATATTCACAAGGGAAGTGAAAATTGACCTATTTACCCAGTTTTCATACTATACTATATATTACAGTAATTATTTTCCATTTTCTTCTCTTTGGCTTTATAGTTAAATATCATGAGATCGTCAGAAATGGGCCTGGATCATGAAATGAAATGTTTCTTTTTACAGTTCCTATAAAATAGAAAAGAAAATGCACGTATATCCTATCTGTAACTGCATGAGGCTTATATTGAATTTTTTTTTTTTTTTCTTTGGCAGTCAAAATTATATACTTATTTGTCCTAGTCATGCAAAGAAATGATTACCTGAAACTTTTTATGTTTGAATAGCTATTGGAAATTCCAACTAGGTTAAATGTTAATTTATCCAACTAATGACAGTTTTATTAAAAGTTTCTTTACATGTTGCAGTACATCTATCTACATGTATTTATTCATAAAAGTTATATGACAAATAGGTGATGAACCAAAGATTTAAAAAAAATTCTTATTCAGATTTGAATGTAAACACATGTCATGTGAATTTTTTGACTTTCATTTTGTATGAAGATTAAAAGATGAAAAATTTAACTAATTACACAAGCTCAAGAAGCATTTTGAATAGTGTTTCACAAATTAGATACAGAATTCAGTCAAAATATGTTAGAAAATTATTAACATGACTATTAAACATTTTGCAATGTAAGTAAAATGGATACTTCTAAAACGAAACAACTTGTCATTATAATAATAGAGCTAAAACTGATTTTTCTGCAATCTCAGGCAGAATATAAACATATTCATATTAACTATATTTCAATTTTTAACAAGTGTTTGGTTACCTTATATTAAAAAGTACTACGTACACTATATAATGCCACTTAATAATATGTCACTGCTTGAAATCACTACCAAAAAAAAAACAACCCAATGACACGACTACAATTTTAAAACGAAAATAGATAGCTCAAATCTCCTTCCTGTGAGCTTTAAACAAGTTAAAGGTATAAATTTATCTTACAAGTAAACAAGTCAGGAATACTTGGGGTTTCTATTCATAGAATTCTTAGAATGAGATCAATGACCCAGTTCAAGTTTCAGGTATCTGCGATTACAGTATCATTTTCATAATCCATTGGTTGACAATTTTCTGGACGAGATTGACCGCAGACACTCGTACTATACAATTTGATCTGTTGACGTATTAATGTAGATATAATCATTTATTACCTGCAAGGATCACATTACTGGCTACAATACAATACAAGATTCCCAGAAGAAGGTTACAAATAGTATGGCATGAATTCACTGTAATCTGGGGAAATACCTTGCTCATAAGAAACTCTATGAGACAGAAGCTGCTAGTATGAAGAAGTTCCAAGAGTGCTCAATGAAAACTCAATACTTGTCAAAACCTCTATATTGATCATTTTAACAATATGTTGTTTGTTGATGTATTTTACTCATTTATTAAATTAAATGCTCAATATGCTCATCTAGCACCAAATTTGTATTCTCCATTTTATAACAAATTTATGTTTACTTTTTGAATGTTCATTTTTCTTGAAAACTTTCACCATGCAAGTCAGCCGTGACAAGCTCCTAAATCCTAAATCTATTACCCTACATACAATGAAAACAACATACATGGTATTTTTGTTTCAAATATCAATATGTTAGACCAGATTTATACTCTTAATCAAATCATTGCACTTGATACAGTTACATTTTCAATTCACAAAAAGATCTTGTCGATCATGGCTTCTTTCATAACAAACAAATAAAAAAAAAATTATTAAATAAAATTATTAAAAAATTCCAATAGATTTATCCTTATCTTGATGATAAAAGCAATTAAGAGATCCAAATAAACAAGTTCTACAAATGTAAACAACGTACACACGACTTCAAAAGAGAAATTTAAAAGTGACAGGAGATGAGAATAAGATAGATGATGCTTACTATGTTGTACCATTTGATGGCTCATTGCCTGTAAGTTCACTCACCCCTTGTTAAGATAGGACCCCTCGGGGAGCCTAACGTAAACCTGTGGTGACTCTGAGGGGGAGGAGGATGTATTATTATGTAGGTCATTAACACAAGGGCTCCATAAAACATGCATGTATTTGTATATCTGACTTGCAGTTTGTCTGCTCATATTGTTTGTATGTACATGTACTGATTACCTTACGTTAATCTGGAAATTTTTGCTGTAGATAAATTTTTATTCGCATTTGCATTCGCAAAAATATTTTTCTTAAAAATAACTCAATAATATAAGAAAATGTCATAGTGGTCATTCGCAAAATTTTGAAAGGTAAAAATTAATCAATAGCATTTTGACCCGGATTTGCAAAATATAAACGATGTAAAAATTTCCAGATTTACGGTAATCAATCTCCAAAAACTATATAATTATACTGTAAATCAAATTTTTTTCCTGGGGAATTGAATTTTTGAAGAAATGGCAAACACTTCATTCAAAGTAAAATATTTATATTTATCTATATAGATTAGACACACTTATGTTATATTCAATATAATGTCAGATCGTGGCAAACAGTTAAAAGGTCGATCGTTGTATCGTTGCATTTTGTTGCAAAACTGGAATCAACCAGAATTAACCTTCCTGTGACAACTTATACTTATATATGCTTATAAATGGAGGTTAAAAAATTAGAAAAAAATCTTATAACTGTTGAACACACATGTACTGTAATAGTCATATTGCAATAAAGATAAATTTTTTGTAATACAATTACAATAAGAAATTTTCAAGCCAATATCCAGCCCTAACTGGTATCTATGTATTCGTACAAAGGCTGATTGCCAATTCAACAGTTCCAGATCTATATCCTTTCAATCAATTTTAAGCACCGATATAAAAACGATTCTCCTCCTTCTATAAGCCCCGCGCCAGCCTATACTCCCCCATAGATTCTTCCCCGATAGCATCACCCACCTGTTTTCTTCATTCAGCACCAACAAGCTCTTGTAACAATTCACCTTGCTCCTGAAATATCTCTAAAAACAATTCCACAACACTTTAGATCTACGAGAGGAGCAAATTCCAGAGAACACCTTCCAATTTCCTCCGAGCCTATAATCACATAGTCGTTGTCTGACATCGCGAATACTGAATCATCAGTTGTAATTCACATAGAACAGATTCTGTTCATTTTTGCCATTGCATTATTTTTTTCGTAACTCAAAATAGATAAACCAAAAAAATTTGCAGTTGGTACGTGTTTACAATTATTGCATAACATAAACATGATGAATGACAAGATTTCAAAGGAAGTGATACGAAAAAAAAAAACTCCAGGTATTGCATGTGTTCATAGATTTTTAAATTTCAAAGTAAAATGACTCAGTACCATGTTGTATGATGTACCAGTAACCACAGAGAAATTAAGGTCTTATCAATCATGATGATAGAATCAAGCAGAAACATGTTAACATTTTTTTCTATCCACTTAAATTTATGCCAATCTTTTAGAAAAATTGTCCCATACAACAGTAAATACATGTACATATACATGTATATGAATTCTCTCTATGGAATCGGTTATAAAAATGATATGTATACGATGTACTGTAAAACCCCTTTAATTTGCGAGAACTTCATTTTCAGGAAATTAATCTACCCAAAATGGTCAGATGATTGTGAAAATTTTATTCTCTGCATGCACTTTTATGGTACATGTATATATATTTTTATAAGCCTTAGGAAATATACTGCAAAAACCATAGGATCATTTTTTTTGTATCAGCTATTAATTATGGTTTTACTCATACCAAATCCAATTGTACCAGTATTTCACAAAGTTACAAGTAAGATAATTTAGATATGTGTTCATAGAACTGTATAAGATATGATAGCAAATCATATCAACTTGTAATACCAGTGCCGGAAAATTGATGTATATACATAAAAATATCCATGTATATATCCTGTTATAAAAATACACACAAGACTAAGGCTACATAGTGGTGAAATAGATATATCATTGTAGACATTCATATACCCATGATTATGTACAGATATTGCATATATACTTCTTTCAATCAAAATAAAGATAATCAAGCAACTTACATCATAAGTAAATCCTTATAGAACAAGTTTGGCTTACATCTTCAGCGATAGGGAGAGATATAAACATATATATCTAGGGGGCAACACTGCATTCCTAGGGATCCAAATTTAGAACCAGGCATAGAAAATGAGTCAGCATTAACAAAATTTTCTACAGCAGCTGTAAAGTAGCAAAGGGAGGGGGAGGGCTGTCAATCAATATGAGAGAGAGAGAGAGAGCAAGGGAAGCAGAGGGTTGTCAAAAATGAAAGGAAAAAAAGAGAGAGACTGGGAGTTACAGAAGGTGATTATCAAAAATTGAGAAAGAGAGATAAAGAGAGGGAGGAGAAAGTGTCAGCAGCCTAAACTTGGAAAGATTCACCCACGGGTATTTACTGAGCAATCATTATACCCCCGCTTGAAAAGCGGGAGGGTATATAGTAATCGTTAATTCCGTCCGTCTGTACGTCTGTCCATCTGTTACGCTTTGGGGTACCCATCTCTTATCCGCAACTCCTCTCATTCCACTGAATGAAATTTGATGAAACTTTCACAGAATCTTTATTACATATTGCCATTGTGCACCTCCTATTTTACTTTTTGATCCGACACATATTTTGGGTTTCCCAGCCACAGCAAAACAGTGACTTTGGAATTATAACTATATGGAGGCGGGGGGTATCATTTAGTGAGCTCATCGCTCACAGTACCTCTAGTTTTATTTCAGGGGGGGGTCAATGTTTGTGGGTAAGCAATATTGTTTTGGTTTGTGGAGATGTTATTTGGTAGGCAAGTGGTATATTCAGAAGATTCAATGAATAAATGTATATGACAAAATAATTATTCATGGGGATGTAAATTCTTGGATAAGGATGAACCACATTATCCACGAAAATTGTTCTCACACAAACGATGATTCCACCATAACTATGTCTTTTATAACATATCCCTATCATGTGCAACAGCAAAATTCTTTCACTATAAACAGTTATTTGTACAAGGTACAAAAAATAATAATGAACTGCACTTTGTATATATATTTTAAATAATACACATCCAGCTGAACACTTTTCATGCACCACTGCATTGCCCTCTATGACATGTGCATTTTGCGTTTGACAAATGCATATTAATTATGTTTATAGAGGCATATGCACAGGCCGCAAGGACAACATGCTTGTCTGGATAAACCAGTGCATATATTAATTGTTTAAGGCAAAGGATAATTTGTACAAATTAAATGACTGTCATTATGAACCAGTCCTAGGTAACTACCCCGATATTCCATCTGATAGTACTACCGTACTGTTAGTCTATACAAACTCCATTATGACACATGCATAAATACATAAAACAATCTCTTTCTTTTTTTTCTTTATAAAGAAAAATTATTCATCCCATTCATTTTTTATGTGTTTCATTTTCCTAAATGTGACCAGAAAAGCTTGCTTCAGCCTTTTGACTCAGGTGAAATAAAAATTATGGAATCCTTTTGACTACTTGAAAAATGCATCCTTTTCAGCTTTTTTAGTAATTCAACAGGGAAAAAAATTCAGGAAATACAAAAATGGGATTTTTTTTTATCAATTCCTTATTTCTGGCCTAGCAGCCCTGGATTTTCTCTCACATTCTGCACTGCAGGACATCTCTTGTTTGGAATTGTATTGTAAAAGAATTACCTGCTATCAGAGAAATTCAGAATCATGATCTCAAAATATGGGAAGTCTTCACAGTTTAATTGAGTTAATATTGTAAAGTTCCATAAAATTTTTTAAAATTGAAAAAATACAAGAATCACAAGGTTGGAAATCCCTGCCTACCCAAGGCAGTCTGTTTCTCAGGTGGGCAGGGACAAAACTTCAGTTGCAAGCCCAGCGGTCAGGCGAATTTAAACAGCGAGTTCCCTTTTTTTTTTGTATTATTTTTTGCTATAAAACAGTGTATAGAAAGTCTTTAGGTATTGTTGAGAATTAATTATATCCCCCGCTTTCGTGAAAGGGATTGGGCATTAAATCTCATTTGTCTGTCCATCTATCAGTCAGTATGTCTGTCAGTCTGTCCGACTGTCATAAAAATTAACCTTGGTCATATCTTTTGATTGGGAAAAGATAGGACTTTCATAATATACATGTGTATTACTTCTGACAAGACCTTTCTATATACATTATGATTTTTTATGCCATGACCTTGAAGTTTGACCCATTTTCCAAAATTTAAACATTACTTTAAAATTCAAATTGGCCATAACTTTTGAATGAGAAGAGATAATCTCTTTCATATTATAATATATACATTTGTAGTATCTCTCCATTATATAAACATATAGAGAACAAATATCTTCAATTCTGTATGAAGTTTGTCAGAGGTCAGGGGTTAATACATGACCTAATCACATGGCGCAATAATATCTACCGGTACATCGATATGAAATGACTTGCTCTACATGTATAAAAATGAACAAAATAAGCAAGTAAAATAATAATTATTTTATTTACAATGTAAACAAGTATTTCATACAGTTTTTTGGTTATCGATTTAACCTGTGTACATAGAGAATATATACCGACAGAAACTAGATCTAGCTTTTGTAAGTTTGTTTACAAGTTATATGTCACTTTTGTCAGCTGCACAGTCTCCTAAGTGTATCCTTATTTTTTGGGTAGAACCTAAGTTGAATCTTCATGATAAACTATATTTTTTCATTAAATTCTACTCACAATAAATGTGTAAATCTGTTGGAAAATATCAAAGCATCACAATCACGTCACGAACAGCTGATAAACACCACGGCGTTGTCGTAGTTCAATGTAAGCTATCGCCAGTGTCTCCGTGTTTACATCATAATTATACATTTAGTTATTGAAATTGTAGATTGAATGTTTTTGATCAAATTTAATCCTTGATTGCAAATTAACTGACTCGGTCAAGTTTTTCCATCCATTGGATCCATCCCATCACTTTCAAGCGACCGAAATTCCTCCAACTTTTTTGGGGGGATCATCAGACGTGTTTCTTGTGTCTTTTCAGCATTGATTATCAATTTTCATGAATAGAAATATTCCCAGACAACATTCTTTTCACTAGATCTGATCATAAGTAGCATTTCACAAAATATTCCCTTCGAAATAGAATCCTTCGCCTGATGAATTTGAAGCGTAACCGCCAATCAAGCCGATTTACACCTTGCGTCATTTTTCAAAATCTACGACGTACGGTTAGTGCAATAATTAAAATTCGAAAATATTCAACTGTCTGTCTCAAATGTATATATAAGTAATAAATAACAAGTTTATAAACTTCAATGGGAATTGAAGTGGGTCGGTCACGTGATCAAATCTTCTGAGAAGGCCTTAAAAATTGGATTAGTTTGACCTGCTTTTCAAAAATGTTATTTCTTCCTTATGACTTTTGATTTAGAAGAGATAGGGATTTCATATTTGATATTACCTGTGATGAGATATTTCCATTTTTAGCATGCTATCATTTCTGTCTCCTAAGGTCTTGACCTTCATGTTTAACCTAATCCCCCCCCCCCAAAAAAAAACTCTGGTGATAACTCTTGAATTACATATATAGGGTGTTCATATTTGATATACCATAAATAATGACGTCTCACCAACAAAGACACCGAAAGCAGGGGACCTCAACTCTTCGATTTTGTTTGTTGAAGTACAGTACTATAAATTCTAAAATATGTAAAAGGCCTAAAAATTACACAATGTATAACAGCGAGTGCAGCAAGCAGCACCAAGCGCCACTCGTATCTGCAAGCTATTAAAGCAACTCCTGGGAGAAGAGAAAATTCGAACTTTGTACAATGATCCAAGCAATTTTTTTTCTGCAGAACCTGAGGTCCTAAGCGATCCTTAGCGAAATGCATCTCACCGCAAACAACTTTCCCGCGTTAACAAGAAGATCCAAGAAAAAAATTAACATGCCTTGATTTTAGTGGATAAAAAGCATATAAATAGTAGATTTATATGCAAATTATACATATTATATAAATAGTAGATTAAATTTTGTTTTTTTGTTGTTTTTTTTTAATTCAAATTTACACGGTTTAGACATCGATTTGGTCATACCTATACCTGATAAATTAAAATATTTAAATCTACATTGAAATAAGCTCCTGACCTTATTATTGTGAGCAAGGGTATTCAACTTGAAATTAACTCCAGTAAAATAAAGTTTCTGACAGCTTCGAGCCTTTTGTGGGTATAAAAAAAGGGGTCAAGACAATGGAGATGAAAGGGGAGCTCCGGAGACGCATTTTGCTTCGTCTGTTCATTGTGTATTTTAACATGTTAAATGCTCTATGGAGCAAAGCAAATTATCATAAATATGTATGATAGAAAACTATACCAAAATACTGACTAACAATTCATGCAAATAGAAAATATTGAAGTATTAGAGGAGAAATCTTCCAGATAAAATGAATTACGACTTACCACCATAGATCTGGTTGGTTGCTGTTAGCAACTTGACTGCTCATGTATTTTTTCCCTATCGATAAGCGCCTTGAAGACTACGGGTTTGACTAAGAAAAGTAAAATATGCGTGAAAATAAATTATTTCTAAAAATCAATATCACTGTTTATCTAACCATTCAATCGTTTGTCATGAAAAGGAAATTATCAATTAATTTTAATTTCTTAAACTATAAACCTTTTCCTTTAAGATTTTCACTAAAAAGGATTCTAGTTAGTAGTTTTAAACAAATTTTAAAGACCTTGGGTGGAAACAAACAATATCCTGCCATATAAGGTCTTCATTTATTACTATACAAAATATCCTCAGAATAAAATTATTACATTTTAATTATAGCATGGACATGCGCATGAAGAAATAAATATAACAAAATATTGATATATTTTTTTTTAAATCAAATAATACGTGTACATATAACAAAAATACAAAGTACATTGTAGTTAATATGGCATCGAATACTATTTATTAAATTTTATATCAAATATATTTATTGGATTAATCGAGTATTTTGCACTATTAGTATTTCAATTTTCCGTCTCCTTGCAATTTAGTTTTAATGATAAGAAACACCCTTTTACCGCTAATTAGCAGACCAGCTCTTACCGGAAGTTTGTTACGACGAAAACATCAGCAGCAACAAACTCTGGACTTGACAGTCACTTATCAAGAGTCTTAATGAGTTAAAAAGAAGACGACAGGAGTACGAAGTTTCTGCAGAAAAAAATCCATTATTTCCCCAAAAGCCCGAATACGTGATTTTTGCAATCGATAATAAAACCTCCGAAAACTAAGGGTGTGACTAATATAAGCAAATTATACACGTGTTATAATTATCAACAGCGAGGCTTTGAAGATGTCATTTTTAATGGACTCTTGTTTAATGTTCTTTTCCCAGGTTTTATTTTTTGCTGGTGGATGGGTGTTTTTCTTGAAGCAGCTGTTCAAGGATTATGAAGTTCATCATTCTGTTGTGTTACTGGTCTTTTCAGTCACATTTGCCTTGTCATGTACCATGTTTGAACTGATCATCTTTGAGATTCTTGGATTCCTTGAGGCTAGTTCCAGATATTTCCACTGGAAACTGGGTCTGTATGCCATCCTCTCCGTATTGGTGGCTGTATTACCATTCTACATTGGTTATTTCATCATTGGAAACTTGAGATTCGTTCCACAGAAGCGTCACATTCGTGTTCTACTGACAGCAGGAACTTGGTTGGGATTTCTGTATTTTTTCTGGAAAATTGGTGACCCATTTCCTATACTGAGTCCAAAGCATGGAATCTTTTCAATTGAGCAGTGTATTGGCAGAATCGGAGTCATCGGAGTAACATTAATGGCGGTACTGTCAGGATTTGGTGCCGTGAATTATCCCTATACCTCCATGTTCTGCTTCATAAGGGCGGTAACTGAGGCAGATATCCAGGGCATAGAAAAGAGATTGATGCAAACTATGGATATGATACTGTTGAAGAAAAAGAGAATGGCTCTAGCAAAGCGAGAACGGCTGAAGCAAGCTACCATAAATAAAAGTCAGGGTGGATTATGGGGAATGATATCAAAAGTAACATCAGGCAATTCGTTGGAGAATATTTCAGTGCTGCAACAAGACACTGAGGCTTATGAGGAGCTAGCAAAACAGTTGTTTTTGGAGTCTGTGGATTTACATAACACACAAGAAAGGATCGCATACTCAAAGACATTTAAAGGGAAATATTTCAACTTTTTAGGATACTTCTTTTCCATTTACTGTGTTTGGAAAATATTTATCTCCACCATCAATATTATATTTGATAGAGTCGGTAAAGTTGATCCTGTAACTAGAGGAATAGAGATAGCGATTAATTACCTGGGAATTCAGTTTGACGTTAAATTCTGGTCACAGCAGATCTCATTTCTTCTGATTGGAATCATCATAGTCACTTCAATAAGAGGTTTACTCATTACTTTAACAAGATTTTTCTACGCCATTGCAAGCAGTAAATCATCAAATGTGATCGTACTGTGCCTGGCTCAAATAATGGGGATGTATTTTGTGAGTTCCGTGCTTCTTATTAGAATGAACATGCCACAAGAATACAGGTCAATAATAACGGAGGTACTTGGAGACCTTCAGTTCAACTTTTATCATCGCTGGTTTGATGTCATTTTCCTCGTCAGTGCACTCTCAAGCATTGGATTCCTTTACATTGCACACAAACAAGCCCCAGAAAAGACAATGAATGGATACTAGTGTCCTAGTCAATTAAGATCACTAAAATTAAATAAAGAGGCACAAAAAATAACTGAAGAATTTGATGTCAATTTTTTTTGCATAAATGGAATTTAGAAATGGAAAACCTAAATGGACAAAAACATTTTGAAACAAACTTCTCCTTTTATGTAACGAAGTAATGATTTGCTACGTAGATGCATGTATTTATTTGTGTTAAAATTATCTGATGAATAAAATGAATATTTAAAACAATATGAGTGTCTGAAACACTAATGCCACCACATTGTTTTGGTGAAGGTTAAAGTTTCTCAAATGCAGGTCAAACTCCAAGGTCAAGTGATAAAAACTGTTTTAACTGAAGAAAGGACTTCGTGTATATCTCTGAAATATGAAAGCCCAAGCACAAACTATTCAAAAGTTATGGCCAAGGTTTAATTTTAAATAAAATACAGGTCAAACTCCAAAGTCAAAGATAAGATGCCCAGGGGAGGCAGGCGTGTAGCTGCCTATATGCAAGTGCGTACGCAAGTTGATGAAACAAGAATATCAGCAGTCTTGTTTAAAGTCATCATTTTCGTAAGTTCTATGGTCTATACAATGACCTTGTCCGCAAATACAATTTATCATTGAGTCAAATGCTGACTGACGTTTTTCATACCAATTGTTAGTCCAATATTTATACACTGCATTGACGACGGATTTTCTCTGTTATTTCCTGATCATGACAGGGAGCACACGGCGGGTGGGACCGGTCGGCAGGGGATGCTCACTCCTCCATGGCACCTGATCCCACCTCTGATGTTTCGGGGGTCCGTGTTTGCTCTGCTCTTATTTTGTATTGTTTTATGGATTTTGAGATTGAATACTGTTCGTTATCTATATATCCTTCTTTCAAAAGAAAAAAAAAAGGAAAGAAAAAAGAAAGAGATTTATTCGTAGAAAAAGAGACACTATATCTGTTTCAATTTAATTTGCAGACACTATATCTGTTCAGGGCCGTAACTACCATCGAGGCAACGGAGGCAATTGCCTCCTCTAGATTTTCATTTTTTTTTTGGAAATAAGAAACACAACACAAGCAGCTGGATCAAGATTGATCATTTATTTGTTTGATTATAGCCACCT
The DNA here is from genome assembly GCF_032062105.1 of Saccostrea cuccullata. Lineage (NCBI taxonomy): Eukaryota > Metazoa > Mollusca > Bivalvia > Ostreida > Ostreidae > Saccostrea > Saccostrea cuccullata. Next base: position 4,533 of record NW_026918996.1, on the reverse strand, counting down.
GAGCATTTTTTCAGCTATCCAGTGAGTGTCACCATTACCTATGCTCGGCGTTCAGGGCCTTTGAGCAGGAAGGGATCTTTATCGTGACACACCTGTTGTGACACAGGACCTCGGTTTTTTCCGTCTCATCCGAGGGACTGTCCCATTCAGTTGCTTCTTACAACACGCCATATAAGTGAAATATTCTTGATCGGGATGTAAAATTATAAACAATCTTACAACACGCAAGGGACGATGAGGACCTACTCTAAGTAACTCAGATCATTACGGGTCCCCATTCAGTCGCCTTTTACGACACACACTCCCCATTCAGTCGCCCCTTACGACACACAGTCTTCATTCAGTCGCCTTTTACGACACACAGTCTTTATTCAGTCGCCTTTTACGACACACAGTCTTCATTCATTCGCCCCTTACGACACACAGTCCCCATTCAGTCGCCTTTTACGACAGGCAAGGGGAACAAAGAGTAGTCAGTGTATGATCCGTCCGTTTGTCTCTCCTAAAATTATATTTTCTGGGCTAGGTTTTTTCCACATAGGAAATTTTGCTATCATCATCAAAATAAATATGCCTCAGGTTGTGAACAAGCAGAATCTTCATTATTGTTGCTCAACCTAATCAACGTTTTGTTACATCGCAATGAATTTCCAGAAATATATATCTTGAATACGAAGTAAAAAAGTAACAGGGACGTGATATCCTTGGGGGATTCCTCTTTATCATTCATATTTCGCAGTCGTGTAATTGTCGCTGAAAAAATCTTAAAAATCAATTGTCACAAAAACAACCATTATCACGGATAACGGAATTGCTTCTTTCCATTTAACAGTTAAGTGTATATCTTAGCAGTAAACATGTCGTTCAAACAGTCATCACTGACGACGTTTTTCAGTAGAAATGACCGCAACAAAGACAAAGAATCTCAGTTGATTCTTCGGCTACGGCAACTAACGTTCAGTCTAAGCAATCGGCATCTGTTTCGCAGATATCGTCGAGCTACAAACTTGACAAAGTTGATCCTATCAAACTATCATTGAACGTTTTGGAACATAAATGGGTACCAGATAAGAAGTTTGAATATCCTCAAAATACTACAGATAGACGCTATAGTAGTAAATGGGAAGATACACGACCGTGGGTACGATATTCGCTTTCAGATGACAGCGCCTTTTGTGCGTATTGCATTGCATTTCCGGCAACAGTATCCGAGAAAAATCCAGAATTCATAACGGTTGGTTTTCGAGACTGGAAAAATGCTAAAGGAGAAACACGAGGTGCATTAGAAAGGCATGCCAAATCCGATTTCCTGAAGAGCGAAATGTTTTTGATGACAGTTAAGGGAGAAAGTATTCCCAGACCGAAAGTATAAGCAAGGCTTATCAGGAAAATGTTCAGCAGTCTAATGTCAGTTATAGATGTTGTTATACACAGAGAAACATTCCTTTTCGCGGTAACTGGTCAAAAGAGCTAGGAAAAGAAGATGGTAAATTCCAATATTTTATTGATTGGAAAGCACAGTTTGATGATGTACTGTACACCTATCTACTGCCAAACATAAATACCTTTCTCCGAAAGTTCAAAACGAATTTTCGTATCTGTGAATTAGAAATACGAGAAGCTATCAGAAATCGGTGTGCAGAGTCGCAATTTTTTAGCATAATGGTCGACGAGACCACAGACGTTGCTGAAAAAGCACAACTGGCTATTTGTGTGAGATATGTAAATAACTAAATATAGAAAAGAATAGCTACCAGGTTAACGAGGACTTTTTGGGATTCGTTGAAGTTGCTCAAACAGACGCAGAAACAGTCTGCAATGGCTTATGCAGTTTTGCACAATCTTGGCGCGGAATGGGGGTTCGACCTGACAAAGTTGCGTGGACAAGGTTATGATGGATGCGCAACGATGTCTAGTGAGGTTTCAGGGGTGCAAAAAAGAATCCTATCCGTACTTTGTTCATTGCAACTCGCACCGCCTGAACTTAGTTATATATAAGGTGGTATCAAGAAACTCTTTCAATACTTGGTAAAATTACATGGTTTATATGTGGCGTGAGCAAACGCAAAGCTATCTTGATGAACGAGGTGAAAGAAGGAAGCAAAGAGAGATTTACCTTCTGAGAAAATGTCCTCTTTGAATCTGAGACAATGCCGAAACCATACGACACCCGATAGTTCAAGGGTCTGTTTCATCAGCGTTTGGAAATCGTGCATTGAGATCTAAAGGCCAGGCTTGATGCTTCATCATGCCGTCTTACTGAAGTTCGATTTCATAGTTTTGCAGTGATTCTGCAATACACTCTTGGATATATATAATTCTGCTACAGTTCTTGCAAATTTTGTATTCGAGATTCGAGCAGATTCGAACATCAAATTCCACGACCTTTATGAAAGAGCCTTTTCGATTGCCCATGAAATTGAAGTTGAACCAACAAAACCCCGAAGCACACAAAGGCAACGACATATACACTAGTCAAATTTAGTCTTTTATATATCTTGTACCGTCATCATTGACATGAAAACCGAGTGTCTGACTTTGAACAAGAGGTCAAATTGCTCTTTTATATAATCCTCAATTTCAAAAAGTAGGTTCATGTTCTTGCCTAGAGATCGTTCTCGGCACTCCGGCGGTTAAAGACAAATAGAGCCACAATGACAGAAGATCGGCTCTGTGGTTTGGCTAATGTCCACCGGAACGATCAGGTCGGCCAGGTAAACGCAGAGTGTGTAATCCGGGAGGAAGCAGTAATCCTGATTTATTCAGACAATATTTAAAATGGGAATTACAAAATTTATTTGATGAATAAATAGGAATAGTGGTAAGCATTTTCAAACTCAAGGAAATGGTCTAAAATTGGGACTTTGATCTTTGGGGGCCACAATCGGCGAAAAAGTTACAAGGAAAATTTTGTTCTGACGATGTCTGTACAGACTTGAACCAAAATGTTCAACTGTTAATCCGCGTAATCCTGATTATCGGACAAATTTTTGATGAAGGAAAGCGATCTAAGGGACTTTGATCTAAAGAAAAAGTTATTCAAGTTTTTTAATTTCGGATCCGTTGAGGTATAATGAATAAATGTCGTTAAACAAAAAAATGGAAAAAATTAAATTACGCTGAAGTAAATAATAATTTACAACATGTATGAATATCTTCTTTAACTGATGTTACCAAGTTTTGAATTATATTAAGCATTCTCACATTGTTTAAGCTATTAGAATATAAAGGTACTCTGTAATCAAAATTTGACACCCCCCTTCAACACCCTCGTTTATTTTTTGAAATATTTTAAACTCCAAAGAAAATTAAAATTATTTCTCTGTTTTATCTTGTCACGCTTGGAATTTTTTTTTCAAGTACTAACATCTCCGTGATTTAATTTGATTAAAGTATCGTTCTCTTCCTGAAGTATCCATAGAAGTATAACTTAGCTAAGCGCTTGCTTGAGGAAAGAGATGTAGCGTGATTTCTTTCCCGGTAAAAATGACTGAAAATTTTCGTAAAATCCACGAGCTTCCGGGGGCTTCGCCCCCTGGGGCCCCACCAGGGCTTCTCCCTGGACTAAATGGGGGCCTTAGGGCGGCCCCCTGACCCCCGACCATTTCATGCTGGCTACGCGCCTGGGAAGGCCATGAAGAAAATGCATGCGAAATATTAGAAAGCTCTTGCACCAACTTTTCGAAGGTTATAGTTTTTCAAAATATGCTGGTATCCAGAGAAAGGCCTTGTCACAAGAAATACACTGGACTTGTGAAATATGAAGGCAGCATCAATTTTTTTTTTCAATGGTTCAAAAGTTATTTCCAACAAAGGTGGATCCAGGGCCGGCGCGCCGGGTGTGCCCCCCCCCCCCCCCGTTTGAAATTTTTGTGTGTAAATTGTAAAAATATAAATGTCCATTATCCTAATATCAAGGGAAAAAAACATCTCTCATTTGTAAGAACTTGTCAGATGACCCCCAGAAGGAGCTTGCCTCTGGGGCTCTCAGTATGTACCCACCAGAAAACCCTGCCTTCTATCCCCCCTCCCAGTTACGAAATTCCTGGATCCGCCACTGTCCAAGATTAAAGATTTCAAACAGTGGGTCAAAGGTCAAGGACAAAACTATTAAAATGCATGGAACTAGAACTTTTCAATGAAAAAGAATGTAAAGTATATAAAAGTTTTCGCATTAACTGTTAAAAATTTATAGCCAAGGTTAAAGTTGGGGGTAGGCTTGTGACGTACCAAACAGACATGTAATTGTTTGTATAATATCTATAAATGTATAGAAATGTCTCTTTTAAATATTCTATTGTGTTCTATATATCTGGAAAATTATTGCAGAGGACCCGCCCCTCCCCCTTCCCGGTTTCTACGCCTACGCTATGCAAGGACATTGAAACTCTTTTTTTATTGAATGGTTCTATAATTTCCCCAGAAGCATGCATGGCCAGTGTCCGTAATTTTAGGTGAGCATTTACTCATACATTGATGGCCTAACGGTTCACATTTCAGAAGTGTTAAGTTAAAACCTAGGGTTAGTAGGGT